>NW_018408645.1:1782517-1800906 GCF_002113885.1 Mizuhopecten yessoensis
CATAAAGAGACAAATGCAGTCATGATATTAGAATTGACCCCAGGGTTTGCCCCACCCTTGCAGACTTAACCCCTGGGTCATAACTTTGAAACGGTTGAGATCCCCACCCCAAAACTATATATACAAATGCTGGGCAAAAAGAGACAAATGCAGTCATGATATTAGAATTGATCCTGGGGTCTGGCCACAACCATAGGGACCTAGTTTCTGAGTCACAGATTGGAAACAGTTGAGATCCCCACCCCATAACCATACATAAAATTGCTGGGCATGAAAAATCGAATACAGATATATATGCTACAAGGATTGGCCTTGGGGTCTGGCATATTCCCATGGATCTCATTTGGAGAATATTCTGTCATGATTGCTTAGATAATCCAGGTGAGCGATACAGGCCCTATGGGCCTCTTGTTTTTCAAAAAGTGATTTCCCCAGATTTGGGACTTGTGAAAACCATGGTTACCACATCAAAAAACACCAAAATATGCAAAAAATCATGGTTTTTAACGCAGAATTTGACCCCCGCAAGTAGAATTGTTTTTCTTAAAACCTGTCTGAAATTAAATATTGCCTACTCGGTAACAGAAATACTCACGTTTTAGCATAGGTCCTTCCGGTGGATTTTTCACAATATTTACACATGTGCTGAGTACAAAAATAGATTACATGAAAAGCTAGCTTTTGTTGTGTAGACACAGATTTGTAAATACCCAAAATTGTAGTCTCAAACCAAAAATGATTATTTTTTTTCGAAAAATTATGAAGCTCACATAGTCCACTTCATCATGCATATGCTAATTTTAGTGCTGATTTTTTTTGGTAAATTTTGATACATGTTATATTACAGGGGTTATTAATTGTATAAAAACACGCCCATGGCTACCGTACGCTACTGTACTCTGCTACCTATGGTATGGGGTTGGCCAGCCGGCCAGCTAGCCGGCCGGCGTAAACTTTTGTTTGTCCGGCAATGTCCTCCTACATTTTTCGACCGATCTCTTTGAAACTTGGTATACATTATAATCATGATATGAAGTTGTGTCGTGCTTAAAAGAAAATTGATTCAACAATTTTTTGCAAAATTTATTGCCCTTTGTTTATTTCAGTATTTGATTTTTGTCCGGCAATCTCCTCCTACATTTTTCAACGGATCTCGTTGAAACTTGGTATACATTATAATCATGATATGTAGATGTGTCTCCCTTAAAAGAATTTTGATTCACGATTTTTTTTCAAAAGTTATTGCCCTTTGTTCATTTAAGTATTTGATTTTTTGTCCAGAAATCTCCTCCTACATTTTTTGATGGATTTCTTTGAAACTTAGATGGCTAAATAATCATGAAATGCTTTTGTGTTTCCTTGAAAAGAATTTTGATTCAGCAATTTTTGCAAAAGTTATTGCCCGTCGTTCATTTCAGTATTTGATTTTTTGTCCAGACATCTCCTCCTACATTTTTGACGGATTTCTTTGAAACTTAGAAGGCTAAATAATCATGATATGCTGTTGTGTTTCCTTGAAAAGAATTTTGATTCAACAATTTTTGCAAAAGTTATTGCCCTTTGTTTATTTCAGTGTTTGATTTTTGTCCAGAAATCTCCTCCTACATTTTTCAACGGATCTCTTTGAAACTTTGTATACATTATATTCATAATATGAAGTTGTGTCTCACTTAAAAGAATTTTGATTCAACGATTTTTGCAAAAGTTATTGCCCTTTGTTCATTTCAGTATTTGTCCAGAGATTCTCCTACATTTTTTATAGCATGTCAGCTTACCACTCTTAGAATGATGCAGATCTTATTTCAATGTAAGAAAGTATATAACACTATATGGCATTCGACGGGCGTATATTGTTCCCTCCCGCGGTACTCTTGTCGTCTTTCTGATAGACTTTTGTTGATGATGTAACGATGTAATTTCACTATTATCTGTGATGTGTTGAAGTTTAACCCTCAAATTTGGTTCAGAAATGAAAATATGAAAATTTGAAGCCATGAAATAACAAGTCTGCAAGTCATAGGAGTTTTTGATTGATTTTAAATGCCATTGAAACCCTTTGCTTTGTTACAGCTGATCCTTATGTTTGCTACTGACGCCGAGTTCTCCAACACCATAAGGTTACTGCTGGCTTCTCTAAGTGATAAAACACTGCTGCTGTACCAGCAAGGTAGGACATTGTTATCCATTCTGTATTCACTGTACCAGCAAGGTAGGACATTGTTATCCCTTCTGTATTCACTGTACCAGCAAGGTAGGACATAGTTATCCATTCCGTATTCACTGTATCAGCAAGGTTGGACATTGTTATCCATCCTGTATTCACTGTACCAGCAAGGTAGGACATTGTCATCCATCCCGTATTCACTGTACCAGCAAGGTAAGACATTGTTATCCACTCCATATTCACTGTACCAACAAGGTTGGACATTGTTATCCACTCCATATTCACTGTACCAGCAAGGTAGGACATTGTTATCCACTCCATATTCACTCTACCAGCAAGGTAGGACATTGTTATCCATTCCTTATTCACTGTACCAGCAAGGTAAGACATTGTCATCCATCCCGTATTCACTGTACCAGCAAGGTAGGACATTGTTATCCACTCCATATTCACTGTACCAGCTAGGTAGGACATTGTTATGCACTCCATATTCACTCTACCAGCAAGGTAGGACATTGTTATGCACTCCATATTCACTGCACCAGTAAGGTAGGACATTGTTATCCACTCCGTATTCACTGTACCAGCAAGGTATGACATTGTTATGCACTCCATATTCACTGTACCAGCAAGGAAGGACATTGTTATGCACTCCATATTCACTGCACCAGTAAGGTAGGACATTTTTATCCACTCCGTATTCACTGTACCAGCAAGGTAGGACAGTGTTATCCACTCCCTATTCACTGTACCAGCAAGGTAGGACATTGTTATACACTCCGTATTCACTGTACCAGCAAGGTAGGACATTGTTATCCATTCCGTATTCACTGTACCAGCAAGGTAGGACATTGTTATACACTCCGTATTCACTGTACCAGCAAGGTAGGACATTGTTATGCACTCCATATTCACTGTACCAGCAAGGTAGGACATTGTTATCCACTCCTTATTCACTGTACCAGCAAGGTAAATAATTATCTAAGATACACAGGTCAAAAAGACAATTATTTAGAAAAATTACTTCTTGGGAAAATAAGTATACATTTCTACCATCCCCACTGTACACATTTATCTAGCTCCAGTTCATCAAGTGTCTTTTACAATTTGAAAATTAGCATAGTGTGTGAGTTGATAAATATGATAACCAATGAGTTTGAGTGCCTTTTTCTCCTGTAAGGTTAATGTTATATGTAGAATACAGTTTGTTTTTCTTGGGAATACTTATACATCATTCCTTTTTCGGATCTGGGAAACAATTGCCATGAGTAATGACGTCAAGGTGGAAGATGACGTCGCAAAGCAGGGTTACTTGACGTCATAATTAGAATATTGACCAATGAAATCATGTCCAGGGTGTTATGCTGTAATGGGTAACCAAAATGTTTACCAACTGTTAGCAGGTTTATCCAATGAGGAATCCTGTAGTGGTTGTGGGTGAAATACCATTCTGTATGTACGTACTTATGATTGTATTCCTGTTTCAGGTGTCCATAACTATACAGATGTTATAGAAGCTTTCATGGGATTTATGGCTCAGGTAGGATGATGCACATTGTTTGTTTTCTTTCCTTTGTGAAAATATAAAGAAAAAAACATCTGTTCAATTTTATGCCATTACCATGATTATTATAATTTATATACAATAAAGTCTTGTTGAACTGCCACCATTCAGCTATATTTTGGTGTTAGTTACAAAGAGGTTTGGGGATATATGTGTATCCAGGGAGACTTGCACAGGAATTGTGGACCTTAAAATATGTCGGCGGTAAGCAATGTGGCAGATGAAACAAGCAGCCCTATATAAAGGTTTTGATGTACATTTGTGTTAGCAATTACCAGGTATACCAAATACGTGTAATTGTCTACAATGCAGATTTCTGGCTGCAATATCGTAACACATTCTGTTAATCATTAGGTTTATATGGGATGTTATAATACCTTGTATACAGAGTTTCACATTATTTTCATTTAATCCCAGCTTCAATATTTTACAGGTTTTAAAGAAAAATAGGCAATTAGTTTTCGATGGTACATGCAGCATTCCAGGTCTGTTTCATGCAGGTAGGTTTTAAAATTAACCAAAAGTGGTTAGTCTAATTTGGAAATAAAGAAAAATGAAAAGACAGTTTTACCTAATTTACAGCCCATTTTGTTACAAGTTTCTGGCTGTTTTGGTTAATAATAGCTGTCTATTAAATTTCTGCATAATTCATACATGTATTTCATGTGCTGTAAACTGTTATATTTACATCTGTGAAATGTTTGCCATTTGGTCTTCTGCAATCTCCTACATATACTTAACTAAACTGCTTACTCTGGATAGAACTTATTCTTCCCTATGCCAAACTCATCCAAGGGCAAAAGGAAAATAAAGGGGAGTGGTATATAATTTTTTTCATTTTACAAAAGTTGTGAAGATCATAATTGTAATTCATCATATTCTTATGTTGTTCTCTATTCAGGAATCCAGGCCATATGTTTACCAGAACACACCACTGTGAAGTCTGCCTGTTCTTTTCTGGTCAGTTGATATAGAGTTAAAACTCTTTGGTAGATAATTGAGAAGAGTTACTTGGTAGAAGATGCTCAAGACATGTAGTAGATATTCAGAACTGACTTTCACCCATTGATACTTGTGATTACAAGTATACTGAACTATAATTTTATCTATTTCATTATTTTATAAACATGTGTCTGTAACTGTTTTTTGAGAGAAGAAAGTCTTGAGTACTAAATCATCAAATACTAATACTGTAGTATGTTCAAGTGTATACAAATGGTAATATATAATTTACAGCACTGCGTTAAAAGTTTCAGCTTATTTTGTAGAATGAGTTTATTAGCAATGCACCAGAGTGTCCAGCAATGAAGCAGGTGGTGGAAACAGAAGGACACATCCTCATGGACAAAGTTCTCAGGGTAAGTCAGGGTTACGTCCTTGGGACAAAGTCCTCGGGGTAAGTCAGGGCCACATCCTCATGGACAAAGTTCTCAGGGTAAGTCAGGGCCATGTCCTTATGGACAAAGTTCTAAGTGTAAGTCAGGGCCACATCCTCATGGACAAAGTTCTCAGGGTAAGTCAGGGCCATGTCCTTGTGGACAAAGTTATCAGGGTAAGTCAGGGCCACACCCTCATGGACAAAGTTCTCAGTGTAAGTCAGGGCCATGTCCTCATGGACAAAGTTCTCAGGGTAAGTCAGGGTTACGTCCTTGGGACAAAGTTCTAAGTGTAAGTCAAGGTAACGTCCTTGGGACAAAGTTCTCAGTGTAAGTCAGGGCCACATTCTCTTGGACAAAGTTCTCAGGGTAAGTCAGGGCCAGGTCCTCATGGTCAAAGTTCTCAGGGTAAGTCAGGGCCATGTCCTTGTGGACAAAGTTATCAGGGTTAGTCAGGGCCATGTCCTTGTGGACAAAGTTCTCAGTGTAAGTCAGGGCCATGTCCTTGTGGACAAAGTTCTCAGTGTAAGTCAGTGCCATGTCCTTATGGACAAAGTTCTAAGTGTAAGTCAGGGCCACATCCTCATGGACAAAGTTCTCAGTGTAAGTCAGGGCCATGTCCTCATGGGCAAAGTTCTAAGTGTAAGTCAGGGCTATGTCCTTATGGACAAAGTTCTCAGTGTAAGTCAGGGCCATGTCCTCATGGACAAAGTTCTAAGTGTAAGTCAGGGCCAGGTCCTCATGGACAAAGTTCTCAGGGTAAGTCAGGGCCATGTCGTCATGGACAAAGTTCTCAGTGTAAGTCAGGGCCATGTCCTTGTGGACAAAGTTCTCAGTGTAAGTCAGGGCCACATCCTCATGGGCAAAGTTCCAAGTGTAAGTCAGGGCCATGTCGTCATGGACAAAGTTCTCAGGGTAAGTCAGGGCCATGTCCTCATGGACAAAGTTCTCAGTGTAAGTCAGGGCAATGTCGTCATGGACAAAGTTCTCAGGGTAAGTCAGGGCCATGTCGTCATGGAAAAAGTTCTCGGGGTAAGTCAGGGTTACCTCCTTGGAACAAAGTTCTCAGGGTAAGTCAGGGCCATGTCCTTTCGGACAAAGTTATCAGGGTAAGTCAGGGTCATGTCCTTGTGGACAAAGTTCTCAGGGTGATTCAGGGCCATGTCCGTGTGGACAAAGTTCTCAGGGTAAGTCAGGGCCAGGTTCTCAAGGACAAGTCCTCGGGGTAAATCAGGGCCACGTCCTCATTGACAAAAGTTCTCAGTGTAGGTCAGGGATACATACTATGGCAAAGTCCTCATGGACAAAATACTCGGGTAAGTCAGGGCCATTTTCTTATTGACAAAGTTGTCTGGAAAGACAGGACCTTGTCCTCATGGACAAGTTGCTCAGGGTAGGGCACAGAACCACGTCCTAATGGACAAAATTCTTAGGATAAGTCAGGGCTGTGTCATCATTGACAAATATGTCTGAATGGACAAATCTAAAGGTCAGTCAGAGTGAGGTCCTCATGGACAAAGATGTTAGGGTTAATCAGGGCAACATCCTTATGGATAAAATGTTCAGGTTTAGTCAGATTTGTTCCCCCCCACAAACAGAATTCTATGGGAAATTCTGGTCATGTCACATCAACAATTCCTCATTGTAAATCAAGGACAAATCAAGGACATGTTCTCGTAGACAAAGTTCTCATGGTTAATAATTGCCACATCCTTGTTGACAAAGTTCTAAAGGTATATCAGGGCCATGTACTAATGGAAAAGTTCTACGAGTAAGTCAGGACCATGTCCTCAGGGACAAAATTCTCAGAATAACAAGGGACATTCCCTCATCAACAAAGATGTGACAGGTACTTTTAAGTGAAGATACATGTACAGTGTATTTAAGCGAAGAAACTGATTAAATAAAGTTGGAAAACCACATTCAAGTATAAAAAGTATGGAATGCAGCAATGCAAGCCATCTTTCTGGTTCATAAATGACTGCCTAAATTTGCACACTGTAAATACATTGAAAACCTAAAGAAAGAAAGTTTCCACATGTGAAAATATACACATTTAAAGTAACTCTTTTGTCATTAAAGTGCAACAGTCATATTTGTAACAGGTTATAGGTGGTTAAAGATCACAGATTGTGATATCATGGTTTTGTCTTTTTCAGTCTGTAGGTGGTGAAAGGTCACAGATTGCAAAATATCATCATTTCTTTTTCCAGTCCATAGGTGGTGAAAGGTCACAGGTTGTGATAAATCATTGTTTTATTTGTTCCAGGCTATAGGTGGTGAAGGGTCACGAGGTGTAATAGAGCACATAGCTGACATTGTCTTCACACTCAGCAAGCACTTCCGACAGAACCTGAATAAGTGGCTTAATGAGATGGTTGATCGAGATGGATATCCCTCAATTAGAGTGTCCAAAACTGAAAAGGAAAACTTCGTTAAGAATATAGGAAGGTTAGTAAAGATATATGTACTTTCTGTTGACAGTGAGATTCTGTCCTTAGCGACCAACAACATGTCCTGTGTGACTGTTAATACAGATACCAGTAGAACGACACAAATAGTTTAAGAATCTGACCCGCATTTGATTTACAGTGAATCCTGCTGATGATAAAATCAGTTTTGTTTATTTCAGTGTCATATATCACAACTACCTATGATACATTAAAATGGAAGGGATCAATCATCTTTAATGTAAACATATTTTTAGCCCACCATCATCTGATGGTGGGCTATTCAAATCACCCTGCGTCCGTGGTCCGTCCTTAAACAATTTTTGTTATCGGTATTTCGAGAAGTACAAGAGGGATCTTTCTCAAATTTTATATGTAGGTTCCCCTTGGTCCTTAGCTGTGCAGGGCAACTTTTGCGACTGATCGGATAAACAACATGGCCGACAGGCAGCCATCTTGGATTTTGATAGTGCAAGTTTGTTATCGCTATTTCTCAAGAAGCACCAGAGGTATCTTTCTCAAATTTTATATGTAGGTTCCCCTTTGTCCTAAGCTGTGCAGGATGCCGACAGGCAGCCATCTTGGATTTTGATAGTGAAAGTTTGTTATCGCTATTTCTCAAGAAGTAGTAGAGGGATCTTCCTCAAATTTTATATGTAGGTTCCCCTTTGTCCTAAGCTGTGCAGGCTGCCGACAGGCAGCCATCTTGGATTTTGATAGTGAATGTTTGTTATCGCTATTTCTCGGGAAGTACGGGAGGGATCTTTCTCAAATTTTATATGTAGGTTCCCCTTGATCCCTCGTTGTGCTTGTTATATTTTGAGACTGATCATAAAAACAAAATGGATTAAAAGAAGAACTAAACAGATCTTTCTCATATTGCAATGATCGATTCTATTTCTTTCACATTAAGTACTGTACTAGTAAATATGTGAAATGACAAACTCACAGATGAAGATGGTACAAAGGTGGGCGCCAAGATCCCTCTGGGATCTCTTGTTTATAAAAAAATGATATTGTTAAAACAGTAAAAATGTGAAATGATGTACCCCAGTAATTTTATAAAAGTATATTAACCCAAATTATTAGATTTTAGTCAAGAGAGCTGGTGTTTTGGACAGCCTCTACTTAACAAGATTTCTGCATATGGCACCATAACATTAAAATGTTTTCTGCTACATTCATTGTATTTAAATGTTGTTTTCCTATTAGAATATCTTTTGTAATAATTATAAAAAGAAATTCTAGTTAAATGTGGTAGTATAATAAAGGTTTCCTAGGGTTGGGGAGAGCTCTTCTAATGAAGTCTGCTTAAAGTTTTTAGCTCATTTGCCCTTTCGTCCGTTGTCAATCGTCCATCCGTCAACTTTTCCTTTAAAACGCTACTTGTCCTGAACGGCCAAGTAGATTTCGACTAAATTTGGTCTGGAGCATCCTTAGGCTAAGGGGACTCAATTTTGTATAAACAGTGGGTTTGGACCCCTGGGGGCAGAGGAGCAGGGCCAAATAGGGGAAATTGAGGCAAAACCTTTAAAATCCTTCTTCTACCGTAGGGATTAAGGGATTTTATCCTTATTTGGTCTGGAGCATCCTTAGGCAAAAGGCACTCAATTTTGTATAAACGGTGGGTGTGGACCCCCTGGCCAGAGGGTTGGGGCCAAATAGGGGGAACCGAGGTAAAACCTTTTAAATCCTTCTTATACGGTAAGGATAAAGGGATTTTCTCCTAGGTCTAGACCATTCTTTGGCTAAGGGGACTCAATTTTGTATAAACAGTAGGTGTGGCCCTCCTAGGGACAAAGGGGTGGGACCCAATAGGGGAAATAGAGGTAAAACAATTTGGCTATATTGCTAAAAACGACTTCTTCTGTAGAACTATGCACTGGATATCAATCATATTTAATCAAAAGCATTCATGGGAGGCGGGGATTCAAAATTGTACAAATAGTGAGCTGCCCCCCCCCCCTTGCAGACTTAACCCCTTGGTCATAACTTTGAAATGGTTGAGATCCCCACCCCAAAACTATATATACAAATGCTAGGCATAAAGAGAGGAATACATTCATGATATTAGAATTGATCCTGTGGTCTGACCACAACCCTAGGGACCTAGTTTCTGAGTCACAGCTTGGAAACAGTTGAGATTCCCACCCCATAACCATGCATAAAATTGCTGGGCATGAAAAAATCTAATACAGATATGCTGCAAGGATTGGCTCTGGGCTCTGGCCTTTTTCCTTGGATTTCATTTGGAGAATATTTTGCCATGATATTGCTTAGATATCCAGGTGAGCGATACACGCCTTCTGGGCCTCTTGTTTTCATTAGACAATAAATATTAATGACGAATTGCGACAATAAATATACGTGATTGTTATTTCAGGGAGAGAATGAATAAGAGGAAGGTACGAGAACTGATCAAAGAGTTCACACTGAAATGCCGCGGCCTGTTCGGAACTGAATACGTTGCTCAGGCTGCAGCAATGCT
This sequence comes from Mizuhopecten yessoensis, assembly GCF_002113885.1. NCBI lineage: Eukaryota > Metazoa > Mollusca > Bivalvia > Pectinida > Pectinidae > Mizuhopecten > Mizuhopecten yessoensis. The sequence continues at coordinate 1,792,560 of NW_018408645.1, forward strand.
ATGACAGAGAACCAGTTCTACGAACCGTTGTTGTTAACCTATAGACTTTGGGCAAAGAAAACCTGTTTAATGGCAGATACCAGAGTATACAGTGTTGTAAACTAAATGTAGACTTTGGACAAGGTTAAGGGAAGATATACCTCGCCTTGTTACATATACAAGCAATAATGTTGACCCTGTAATTGGACACGTTTTTGAGAATCAACGGAGACTACCTGGTAATAAGGAAATGATGTGTAAACTCCTGGATAAGTTAGATCTTGTTTTCATTAGATCTTTTAAAGCAAGTTATAGTGTGTGAGATTTGTCACAAGGGATTCTAGTGTGTAAGGTTTATTGTAGTGGGTTGTAGTGTGTGTGATTTATTGTAGTGGGTTCTTGTGTATGAGATCTGAGATTTGTCACAAGTGATTCTGTTGTGTAAAATTTGTCGTAGCAGGCTCTATTATTTGATCTTTTGTAGCAGGTTCTAGTCTGTGATATTTGTCTAACAGGTTCTAGTCTGTGAGATTTGTCTAACAGGTTCTATTCTGTGAGATTTGTTTAACAGGTTCTTGTGCCAGGGATCTGTTATACATGATTTCATCAAAGGAGTATGTCTCTCAACAAACATAAAATAATGAAACATTTAAAACCATGGTCATATAGGTCGGAGATTTCTTTTAAATCCACCCTTTTCCCGGTGTAAGATATCCTTGTCTCACCCTAGGGTTGAGACAGGGGCATTCCCCTATTCCTAAAAATTGTATGAAGTCACATCAACAATATAATGACATCACATCAACAATGCATCAACGTCACGTCAACCCTGCATTTAGCATGTAACGTTAACATTACATTATGTTTATGATACAGAATGGGTGAACAGGGTACAAGACAAAGAATCATTCACACCCTTGTGGTGAGATTGGGATCCTCAACTCTCTCGGAAAGATTCTTAAGTTGCCATACACTCTGCAAAGCCTCGTGTTTTGCAACTAAAGAATCTTGCCCCTCGGTTTGAGATTCCCCATATTTCACCCTCAAGGGGGTTAGAGGTTCTATTAATACGGCATACACTTTAATCTTACAAAGGATATGATTTATATATTCACCACAAATAGTGATTTGGGATAAGGATTTTCAGTCAGGACATTCAGAATTTCATTGCAGGAATGAAGCTTTCCTCATCCATTACTCAAACTTTATGAACATAGATAAATAATCAATATTTTGTTTTCTCCTTTAAAAAGAAGGCATTTTGGTGTGACTGACTTAGGGCTACTCCTATAAAATATCTATCCCTTCCCATGACTCTAGGGTTTTTAAAGGGGAACCACCCATAGAAAATGCCAAGAATGCATCTGTCACTAATAGAGATTTAATCAATATTTTGCATAGAGTAATTGGCAGGAAACCCATACATGGATAAAAATGGTTTATTTTGGGAGTCCTGGGGTTGGGTATATTTTCAATGTGTATAATCTTTTTCGGTTTTGTTGTTTTCCAGTCTCAAATATGATGCAGTTTTCCATTATGTTGTTGACATGAAAATGTTACGCATTACGTCTTTCTTGGGATATCTCTAGCCTACAGACACTGATTTTAACATGTTTCCTTCAGAAGCTCTTGTTACAGGCAATGAAGTTCCTGTCTAGTTTCAAAAAGTGTTTGCTGCAATGGAAAGCAAGTTAAATGTTGATATGTGATAAATACAATGTATCTCTAAACTAGTATTGGTATGGTAACTATGAATCTCCGTTATAGAAACAGTTCTAGATAAAATGTGGAATCACCTTTATTGAAGGTAAAATATCCATAATGTGCCATGCTGATATGCAAGTATTGTTTCAGATATTGGTCACAACCTATTGTTGATTTAAATAACTGATAGATCAGTCTATGATATTGTCTTTTTGTCTCTCCATGTACAATTGTACTTTGATACAAGTATAACAACATATGTTACAATAGTTTTATACAAATGTTTCTCATTATAAAATGCACCACATTGACAAATACACAAGATTGGAATTTGTTCCTGAATTTTTATTGGTTTACGGAGGAGGAACTATGTAGTGACAGGTGTTTTTGACCTGCACTGTAGTGAGAGTTGTTTGCATGTTTGTTTGATTTGTACTGTAGGAATTGTTTGTGACTTGTACTAAAATTGAAATGTGATTTTTGACAGATGATGTCATACCATTGTATAAATTGTAATAGAATATGTTTGCCTATTCAGTCATTGGTTAGATATTTGTGAGAATTATTTTTCTGACAGAATTAGGTTTACTGTAAGATTAAAATATCATGTATCAATTTAAGGGAGTATAATTACTGTCGATAATGCTCAGGACATGCATGAAATTTTAGGAAGATTAAGATTACCAGCAGGTAAAGTTATTTTAAAGGTGATGAATTAACCTTTCTCCACTGTAGACCTTAATAGACTCATCCAGGTCAATGCATGCTAGAGTCTACTAGAGTTACATAGGGGTGAAAGAGTTAAAGATTACCAGCAGGTGAAGGTATTTCAAAGGCAATTGATAAAAGATTACCGGTTGGTGATTTTTGTTTATCTATTTTCTGGAAGATCATTATTAGAAAGTGACCAGGAGTATCTTCTATGATTTGAAAGAATATTATACTGATGAATACTTCCATCTGATGGCATATGATTGTATTATAGGTTAGTGCTATCCCTTTGGATCCATTGTGATAAATATTAAGTGCTAAGCAGATGGTTGTATAACTTCACCCAAGTCATTCAATATTGAATTGCCAAGACACGTTTGTACGCATTTTTGTCAAAATATTTCTATATAAATAGTTGAAAGATGTGATAATATTGAATGATAATGATATTTATTTGAATGTGATGTGTATGTTATACAAATTTATTTGCTTTTAAAAATGTCACAAATATTGCCGACTGAATTTGAAGTGATTTAATTTGTATATAAGTACTAGGATATCAAAATCAGAGAAGCATACATCTGTTGTGTGGCCACATTGTGAAAAATGAGGAAATATCATCAAGGTAAAATTCATTATATTCTGTAATCCCTTTGCTTATAAATGCATGATTGTTAGGGTGAATTTAAGCATTACTTACTCTGCGATCATACAGTGTACTGTTCCTTTGATGTTGCTTTATTAAGGTTTTACATCAACTGATCTGTTCTCTATCGTTTACCCCTCCTGAACTGTTTCCTCTTTTTGAATTCTTTAATGAAGACAACTATTGGACCCCTTGTATCTACATTCAGATGGTAAAGATGATAAAAATACATAAAACACATAGAGAAATATCACAACAGCAATTGGTTGAAGACTCCCTTCCTCCCACTCAGGATTGCCTGCAGTAACATTAGTAGTGATGTAGCTACTATAGAGTATGACATAAGTCCAGTGTTAGCGTGTTATCAGATTCTGGTATGGTGTAGCATTTTCTCTGATTCACAGAGAACTCCATATTGGTTTATCTGTACAAAATAGCACTGTGTCACTCATCAAGTCATTTTCTCTTTAAAAAACCATAAACAAAACATCTGTTGTTGAGGCGTTTTATGATTATTTAGCACCCATCACAACACTTAAGTAGTAAATACACCACTTTCATGTACAGAGAGAGAGAGACAGTACAGCAAGAGAAAACGGCATGCCAATTTGTCATTGATTTTTGTACAGTTTTATTTGTATGTGATATAATGTGTGTCTTAATGAGTGAATACATTCACTTTAAATATTATGTTTTTCTAAACCACAATGCACAAGTCCCTGTGATTACCATAGTCACTGATGGGAGCACAAATCCCTGACTTACATAGTTACCATTAGGAGTGAGCGTGTGAAACCCTTAATATTGTTTTCATTTGAAACATGTGTAGCCAAGGATAGTGCCTGAAGAACCAGTGTGTTGACATGGATGTTGGATCTGTTTGAGATATTGTTACCAGAGATACTGGATCTGTGTTCAAACGAGTGGCATACCATGGATACTGGGACTGTGATCATAGAATTACCACAGGAAATGGCTCTGTGAGAGTGTCAACATGGATACAAGTTCTGTGTGGGACAACTGTACCCATTAATACAGGGTATGTATTAGATGAGTGTAGCCATGTATACAGGGACTGTGTGAGACAAGTGTAGCCATGGATAAAGGGTATGTATTAGATGAGTGTAGCGATGGATACAGGGACTGTGTGAGACGAGTGTAGCCATGGATACAGGGACTGTGTGAGACAAGTGTAGCCATGGATAAAGGGTATGTATTAGACGAGTGTAGCCATGGATACAGGGAATGTGTGACACAAGTGTAGCCATGGATAAAGGGTTTGTATTAGACGAGTGTAGCCATGGATACAGGGACTGTGTGAGACAACTATACCCATTAATACAGGGTATGTGCTAGACGAGTGTAGCCATGGATACAGGGACTGTGTGAGACAAGTGTAGCCATGGATAAAGGGTATGTATTAGATGAGTGTAGCCATGGATACAGGGACTGTGTGAGACCAAGTGTAGCCATGGATGAAGGGTATGTATTAGACGAGTGTAGCCATGGGTACAGGGACTGTGTGAGACAAGTATAGCCATGGACACAGGGTTGTGTGGGACAAAGTGTAGCAATGGATACAGGAATAGTGTGAGACAAGTGTAGCCATGGATACAGTGTCTGTGAGACAACTAGCCATGGAGACTGGGTCTGTGTGAGACAAGTGAAGCCATGGATACAGGGTACGTGTGAGACAAATGTTGCCATGGTTACAGGGTCTGTGTGACAATTGTGACCATGGATACAGGGTTTGGTGACAAAAGGATAGCCATGAGTAAATACCTGGTCTGTGCGAGACAAGTGTAGCCATTAATGTAGGGCCCCTGTGAGACAAGTAATTCCATGAAAACTATGGCTGAGTAAGTGGAATATGTAAATTAAACACTATTGGAGGGTTACCTGTGGTTATGAAACCATCATAATCTCGGTTTGTGAGAGTGTTAGTGATAATATATTGAATCCAAAATTTCATTGAATTAAACATCATTAAAAAAATTAAGTGTTGAATTTTATTTCCTCTTCTTCAAACACCGGTACCTCTTCTTCAAACACTGGTACAGGGTTGATGTGAGGCATTCAGACTGAAGGTATATACTGCTTTATTGTAAAATAGTACAAATCTGTTAATTTAAGTTGGTTGTCTGGACAATGTTAATCACCCTTTGACCTGGTGTTGTTTCCAAAGTAGAGAGAAAGAGATTCAAACACAGCATTCCATCCGACATGTTCTTGAACTGTGAGAAAACAATGTTTGCAGTTTCAGACCACCATTTCTCTACACAGCAGTATGCTATGTATGAAGGGACCATGCGGTCATGTTGCGGCATCTGTAGCCTAGAGTCATGATATTTGGTAAGAGCCTGACAAAATTTGAGAACAAAAACGATCTTGACCTACTTTCAAGGTCACAGGGGGCAAATGTGTCAAACTCTCCAAACTACTTCTTTTGAAGAACTGTAAGGTATAGAATCACTATTAGCTGGTGGCTTCCGCGGATAGAGCCCGGCAAAGTTTGTAAATTAAAATAACCTTGACCACTTGACCAACATGTCAAACACTTTAAACAACTTCTGCATAATCTAAAGGCATAGAATTATATTATTTGGCTGGTAGCTTCCTTGGATTGAGCCTGAAAAAGTTTCAAATGAAAATAACTGGGATCTACTTTCAAAGTCACCGGGGTCAAACGTGTCGATCGCTTCAAACAACTTCTTAAGAACAAAAAGTTATAGAATTTTAATATTTGGCTGGTAGCTTCTTGGGGTGGAGCCAACAAAGACTGAGAGAGAAAATGAACTTGATCTACTTTCAAGGGTCAAATGTTTCAAACACTTCAAACGATTTCTTCTGAAGAACTGAAAGGTATAGAATCATAACGTTTGTCTGGTGGTTTTCTAGTTGAGCCGAACAAAATTTGAGTATAAAATTGACCTCAACCCACTTTCAAGGTCACAGGGGTTAAATGTATCAAATACGGTACTTCAAATGACTTTTTCTAAAAACTGGAAAGGTATAGAATCTTAATATTTGGCTGGTAGTTTCTTAAGATTGAGCCTGACAAAGTGTGGGATGAAAATGACCTTGACCTTCTTTCAAGATCACTAGGGTCAACTATGTCAAACACTTCAAACGACTTGTGATGAATAATGGACAGGCCGAGAGTCATGATATTTGGCTGAAAGTTTCATTGGTAAGAGCCTGACAAAGTTTGAGAGTGAAAATGACCTCAACCCACTTTCAAGGTTACAGGGGTTAAATATATCAAATACGGTACGTCAGATGACTTTTTCTAACAAGAGGCCCAATGGGCCTGCATCGCTCACCTGGTATATATCTCACACTTGTAACCTTAAAAGTGATCTAAAATAAAGCTACTGGCAAATTTTTAAAACATTTTACCCCTGAGATTGAAAGTCGAACAAAGTCATTATGTTGAACAAATTTTATAACCTTTCATCTCAGGATGCAACTTGCAAAGTATCAACATCCTGGGACCCATGTTTATTCAGAAGAGGTCGTTTAAAGGTTTTAAACAAATTTGACCCCTGTGACCTTGAATATAAGTCAAAGTCATTCACTTTAACAAACATAGTAGTCCTTGATCCCAGCATGCTACTGACTAAATATCAACATCCTGAGCCTTTTGGTTATTCATCAGAAGTTGTTTAAAGGTTTTTTAAGACAATTGACCCCTGTGACCTTGAATATGGGTGAAGGTCATGCATTTGAACAAACTTGGTAGCCCTTAACCCAAGCATGCTACTGGCCAAATATCATCTCCCTGGGCAGTTTGATTATCGAGAAGATGTTTAAAGTTTTTAACATATTTGACCCCTGTGACCTTGAAAATGGGTGAAGGTAATTAATTTTGACAAACTTTGTAGCCCTTCATCCCAGTTTGCTTCTGGCCAAATATCGACACCCTAGGCCTTTCGGTTATTAAGAAGAAGTTGTTTTAAGTTTTTAACATATTTGACCCCTGTGACCTTGAATATGGGTGAAGGTCATTTATTTGAACCAAGTTTGTAGCCTTTTATCTCAGCATGCTACTGGCCAAATATCATTACCCTGGGCATTTTGGTTATTGAGAAGAAGTTGTTTAAAGTTTTTAACATATTTGACCCCTGTAACCTTGAATATGGGTGAAGGTCATTCATTTGAACAACTTTGTAGCCCTTCATATCAGCATGCTACTGGCAAAATATCATCACCCTGGGCATTTTGGTTATTGAGAAGAAGTTGTCTAAATATTTTTAACATATTTGACCCCAGTGACCTTGAATATGATTCAAGGTCATTCGTTTGAACAAACTTGGTAGCCCTTCATCCCAGCATGTAACTGGCTGTATATCATCACCCTAGGCCTCTTGGTTATTCAGAAGTTGTTTAAAGGTTTTAAACATATTTGATCCCTGTGACCTTGAATATAAATCAAGGTCATTCATTTGAACAAACTTGGTAGCCCTTTATTTCAGCATGTTACTGGCAAAATATAATCACCCCAGGCCTTTTGGTTAATGAGAAGAAGTTGTTTAAAGTAAAAAGTTGACGCCGGACGGACGCCGCACCTTGCCATAAGCTCACTTGGCCCTTCGGGCCAGGTGAGCTAAAAACTGGAAAGGTATAGAATCTTAATATTTGGCTGGTAGTTTCTTAAGATTGAGCCTGACAAAGTTTGGGAATGAAATTGACCTTGACCTTCTTTCAAGATCACTAGGGTCAACTATGTCAAACACTTCAAATGACTTGTGATGAATAATGGACAGGCCGAGAGTCATGATATTTGGCTGAAAGTTTCATTGGTAAGAGCCTGACAAAGTTTGAGAATGAAAATGACCTCAACCTACTTACAAGGTCACAGGGGTCAAAACTGTCAAACGACTTCTTTTGAAGAACTGAAAAGTGACTGGTAACTTCTTTGGATTGAGCACAACAAAGTTTGCGAATGAAAATGATCTTGACCTACTTTCAAGGAATACGAATCCATTCCTTTTAGTTCTCAAGACCAAATCCATTAAAATGTTGTTGACCTCTGTGACCTCTAAAGTAGGTTGAGGTCATTTTCATTTGCAAACTTTGGTGAGCTCTATCCCGGGAAGTCACCAGCCAAATATTATAATTTTATGCCTTTTAATTCTTCAGAAGAAGCTGTTTGAACTGTTTGACATATTTGAACGCTGTGACCTTGAAAGTAGGTCAAGGTCATTTTCATTCGCAAACTTTGTTTGGCTCTTTCCCAGGAAGCCACCTGCCAAATATTAAGATTTTATAACTACCAGTTCTTCAGAAGAAGTCGTTTAAAGTGTT
>NW_018408645.1:1801289-1950180 GCF_002113885.1 Mizuhopecten yessoensis
TGTTGGTCTCTATCCCAGGAAGCCACCAGCCAAATATAAAGATTCTATACCTTTCAGTTCTTCAGAAGAAGTCGTTTGAAGTGTTTGATACATTTGACCCCTGTGACCTTGAAAGTAGGTCAAGGTCATTTTCATTCTCAAACTGTGTTGGTCTCTATCCCAGGAAGCCACCAGCCAAATATAAAGATTCTATACCTTTTAGTTCTTTAGAAGAAGTCGTTTGAAGTTTTTGACATATTTGACCCCTGTGACCTTGAAAACAGGTCAAGGTCATTTTCGTTCTCACACTTTGTAGGGCTCCTACCAACGAAGCTTTCAGCCAAATATCATGACTCTAGGCCTGTCCGTTCTTCAGAAGAAGTTGTTTAAAGGAAAAGTTGACGGACGAGGACGGACGGACGGACCAACGGGCTCAGGTGAGCTAATAATTGGAAGGCATAGAATCATAATATTTGGCTGTTGGCTTCTTGGGATAGAGCTCACCAAAGTTTGAGAAGGAAAATGACCACAACCTACATACAATGTCACAGGGACAAATATGTCAAACACCCAAAAAGCATAGAATCATATAATATTTGGCTGGTAGCTTCAATGGATGGAGCCTGATAAAGTTTGCAATTGAAATATTTGTAGAACAGAATAATATTTAATGAGAACATTTTTCTATGACTGCTTAAATATCCAGGTGAGCAATACAGGCCCTCTTGTTTGAGCATTTTTTTGGTGGTCTTTCGATAGACTTGACTTCATAATGCCAACCACATTAAACAGTGAGTTATACAGGCCCAATGGACCTCTTCTATATTGTAAGCTAAATACAGTAGCTTGTCAAAGTATCAAAACACTTCTCTCTCTGACCCAAGTTATTTAAAGATAGAAGAACATTTTTTTCTGTAAGTGTGGAAATATTGTTCTTAGTCTAGATCTAGACACTCTCAAAAAGGAAATCCAGATAACTCATTTTCCGAAAAAATATAAATAACTTTAAAAAAAAATACAGATCACTCATTTTAGCCAATGTACATTTGTCAGACAGACGTGTGATGGAACACTCCTTGGTCAAATACACTGATAACAGACAAATTACAAATAGGTATGAATTGTAAAAACACTTTCATATTTTATTAACTAATCTTGAAAAATAATTACTCAAATGCATAGGATTCTACTGGTTCTGTTCAGATTTCACTTTCAAAAGATCTACAGAACAATTCTATCTCTCAAAAATCTTGAAAATTACTAAACAAAGTTTTTTCAAAGGCTGATCAAAATTCATTAACACATGATCGTATATGAATAACTTAAGTTATTTTTGAACACAAAATAAGTAAGCCACATTATGTAGGCTAATGTAGCATAACTTGAACACATACTGGCACTGCAGGTACATTTGTATATATCTATAAGGCACCAATGTAATGATATCCAACTCTTAACGTATATTAGTACTGGAGTTAACCCTAAAAGAAACATGTATGTGTAATACACCAAGCATATATTAACAAAGTTTCAATAATATGGTTGTTAGATATAGGCCAAAAAAATGTGTTTCAGGTATCTTGACCTACCCCAGATGATTTTTCTGTTCACCTTTTAATATTTAAGAACATCCTCCCTGTTCTGGGAGCCTAACCATTCTTGACATCTTAATGGCAATTGTGATGTTGGAAAATGCATTGAAAATTTTGATATTAGGCATGATACTGATCAATGAATAATGCAATTATTTGCCTGCCAACTTAATTATTTTTTTTCCCCACATGTTACCTGAAACTCATATTCATTTTGCTTTGGCCTAAAACATGTACCTATGTTCTAGACATAATCAGGCTAACAAACAAGTAAATCTATATAGAGTCAGATATCTAGATGATAATTTAAAATGTCCCGTCAAAAGTTAATTTAGGCTAAAGGTAATATGCTGACTTACATTTTGTACCTGTGCCTTTGTCAGAGTTATATCCCTTTATTTAAATTTTAATGCTCATTTTCATATTTTTGTGTGTGAAAAAATCTTTTTGAAAGATGTCACAACAATAAAAGCTAACATTCGCACTTAATAATTATACACTGCAACTAATTACTGTATACATATAGCTGGTTATTTTCTCAAGAATTATATTTTTGCTGATTGAAGCATATATGTGATCATGAAAATTGTATTTTTCTGTAAAAATATGTAACAAAGGTAAATAGTATCCATGACATAAAATGCAATAAAGGCTGCTGTGGTGTTACTGTCATAAGGAAGTTTGTACATTAGCTATAGACTGTCTCAACTTCTCAAGTGATCTTGCAATGCAGCAGGTTTCATCATTTCAAGTAAAAATTAAATAAATTTAGAGCTGCAAAAACAACCAGCTATACAGTATACAAAAATAATATTAACAATTTATCATGCATTAGAAAGATAGTAAGCAGATACAATAATATATCTTAATATTTACAAGTCAGAGGTATGTGTACAAATGTACAATTGTATAGCTATAAAGCTATCATACCTGTACCATGTAAAATACAAACATGTTGCTAATTAATATAAGTATAATGTAGATACCCGGGAAACACATCAGACAATACTTTCAGTTTCCTTTCATAAAAGACTGATAAAATGAAGTATTCCACCAGCCAATCGGACATGAGGTGTCCACAGGCTGAATTTGAGAAACTTGCATATAATTACAATGTACCTTGAAGAACCAGTGCTCACCCTGGTATAGCTGACTAATTAGTGAAATGCTTGTTCTAGTACTATTATTTTGTACACATTGAACATATTATTGATGAGAGCATATGGTTAAGTTGTAGAGTGGGGAAATAGTGTTGATTGCATAAAAACAAATTTTCTTGTTTTTGTTTTTCATTTAGTTCTCAGCAATTTCAATTAAGTTTTGATTTGTTTGAATTTATTTGAGAAGAAAAAATTCAGCAATCACAAAGAGGAAAAAAATCCTATTTTTAGCGCCAAAGCAGGGAAAATCCTGGAATTTTAGAGCAGCGGACCATTTCAGCAATTTTAGACAATATCAAAATTAAGAGGGGCCATTCTATATAAAATTAAAAGAAAATTGGAACATGGGGGGGGGGGGGGGGGGGGGGGGGGTCAATTGCAGTTATGAGGGGTCAATGGCCCGGCCCCATGGCCCCCTCCATGATTATTCCTGCCAATGATGGAACTGCAATAATTTTAGAGTGAGCACTGGACTAAAGGGTTTTATCAGGATAGAACATACACTAGTTCATTCAAAGTTGGGTACTAAAAAAAACTGAAATACTGACAGTTACTTTTTTTTAATTGGGACTTTATTTTTGGAAATAGGTCAATTAACAGACCTGAAATGGGTGAGGGTGACACCTAGTCCAAAATTACGATTTCTTCTAAACTCAAATGGGTGCAGATCTCTACTCAATAATTATTTTAAAGAGGGGAGTCTATTATTTCAGATAAACCAACACCCTGTTTCCAGTACCACCATACATGTTGTTGCAGGTGATATAAATATGCAGCAAATAGCTGTGCCTTTTCAAATAAAGTGATATCTAAGTTTTATCATATGATGTTGAAATATCATTTTATTAAAAATTGAAATCACTGAAATGGTTAATAACCCCAATTACTTAAAGGATTAGGTGAAACATAAGTTAATAATCTGTTGACATCCTGATAAAACCGTTTTTTGCATATTTTTACTATTAAAAAATACAGATTCTTAATAAATATACACAAACGTCATAGTATGTTTGCAAACTTTTAAAATTAAACAACCGTCAGAGATAAAATGGGGCTAGTTTGATTCTGTCTTTGTTGTCTGGATGACGCAGAGCAATCTGACACCTGAGCAAGAGTTCAATGTAAGGTGGCCAAAATCGGTGATCAATGGCAATATAAGGATCACTTGGTTCATCAACACACTTGTTCATGAGGCTTTCCAAAATCTGTTTTAAGGATATCATGTCACGCAGTTTTAATTTACGATCAGCAGATCGTAACTTATTCATCTGTTCTGAAAAGACCTCTTGCGAGGGCAACGGAAAATGCTTGTCTACAAATGATCCCAGCTTTTTCACAACCTCTTTCAGATAGCTTTCTCCATTTTGTATTTTTTGATAGATTTCCTCTTTTTTACGGTCAGGCACTCGGGCGTTTTCTTCCTCTGGACTCTGAATTCTGTTTTGAAGCATTTCTGACACACATTTATTCTGGTCCAGTATATCTTCCTCCTTCTTTATCATGTTATCAATATCTTTGTTCTGTCCACACACAAAGGAATAAGTCTCTTGTAGTTCTAAAATATCTTTCTCAAGTTCTTTAGTAAATATTTCAAATTGTACATCTTCGTCATCAGAAACAATGGGCACTGCCGAATTTTCTACAATATTTAATTCTGCCTTGATTCGTTTGAATCTCGCAGTAAGAAGTTTTGGTGACAATTCAGATATAGAAGCATCTTCTTCGCCCAGAGCACCAATCACTGTAATGGTCGGTACAGAAGCCTTTTCAAGCTCTCCAAATGTTTCTTCAACTTCTTCCATTTTAGCATAAGTCTTTGCCACTATATCGCTCTCTCCAGAACTTGCCATGGCGTAGATGGAAACTCTGTGTATAAATTCGATGTAGTTGCATTTTACATCATGAGTTCATACATCATTCTACAAGTTAAATCCTAACAAATGTTTTGGTCTTCGACTGTCATTCATTTTTTCGCGCTTCCTGTTTAGACCGGAAGTGGCACCGGCGAATTAGGTTGCTAAAATTTCCAAATCATGAAAAAATAATCGTACACATTAGAACACATAAACATGCATATTCACACTTTCTATTTTCTCTGTGTTATTATTTCATTAAAAAATATTAACTAGGCAAATATCAAGAGTCTGAGATTATTTTAATACACTGCATGAATATACTTTGTTTCGTTTTATATTTCGTTCCGCATAATGCCAAATTCGTCAACTTGCATCAGAACACATGGACAGAAGTTAATTTTGTAAGAAGTAGTCTGATATTTATCTTTATTAATATACTATGCACTAGGATATATTGCCTTCACATATATTGATCAACTTCATGTCCACATGTATGCGATTTACAACTTACTGTAGATTTCATATAAGGGAACAAAGAACACCATATGTACAGTCAAGTCTGGCAAAAAATAGTTACTGTTATGTGGCATAAGGAACATTTTGATCTATACTCTGATGTAAATGTAATATATACATATATATATATATCAATTCTATAATCCTGGTGTTCCAATTTGAAGTTTCATTCTGACATAAGGACCCTTGAATTTAATGTTACAGTTAGTATGTTTAGATCTAGTCTGATGCGTAGTCATATTAGACATTTTAGGGGTTTAAATACATTCTCGGTGAAAACCAGGAATAGCCATCAGTGATGGACTCGATACGAGAACAGTGGAAAGTTCTCAGTGTTGGAAAATCTATGCACCTAAATTCCTGTCGTCATAAGTCATATTTCTAGTTGTACAAAAAATACTCCGTACCATTCTAGATCTTCTCCCAATAATCTCATTATCTAATAATAATAAACTTTATTTATTGAGGATAAAATACATGTTTAGCCAAACCATCTGCATACCACCTCTGGGGTATTGATGCAGATGAAGATTTGAAACCTCATTTATGCATGAAAAATGTGTTCTCCAATGAATATAATTTCCATTTCTTTTGAAAATGCACCCCATTTCGATCTTTCAAAGTGCCACTTTTCCCATATCCAAGAGGTTGATAAATATGGAGCGAATACCCTACATTCCTGCTTGCTGGTATCTTTACAAACCAGTGGTGCCAGGTATTCGCTCGTAAATGATGTCAACCCCATGAATATGCGTTAAAAAAGTGACACTAAGACAGCATAAACTTTGAAGATCAAAATAGGGTATTATTAGGAAGAAACTACTTCAAATAAGGAAACCGATACTTTCAAAAGTTTAATTTGTTTAATGTTTATTTTTTTATGTCATGAATATTTGCACTGAAATGGGTTGAAAAAAGTTTGAATGGAAATATATTTGTACCACCACTTATTATTCATCAGCATGTACACAGCATATACATAAACACTGATACATTCCCATTGAATCAATTGATTTAATAAAATATTTTGAAATGAAAAACATGAACACTATGAAAGTGCCCATTTGTACAACAACATCTAAAATTTAAGACATACCTGCCAACTTTTTGAAATTTCCATGGGGGAGATTGTGCATTCTCAAAATTAAAACATAAGAAAATGTGAAAATACATACGCTAGAGACAAAATAACCCTTTAAAATGACATAATTTGAATTGTTCTTTCAGATGAAATCATTAGATCTTAAAAATAGGAACAGTATAGCAAATTCACTGGTTGAAAATACTAAATTTAAGTTTCCAAACTTGGGAGTCTCCCTCCTCAATAGGGAGAGTTGAAAAGTATGTTAAGAAGAGAGTTCTTTGGTTACTAGAAACATATTTGGAATATTCACATATCAATGTACCAAATTATTTGCTTATAAAAACTGACAGGAATACTTTTAGTGGATTTTCAAGGAGATTCAAGTCCAAATGATGTAATAGGAAATGGTTATAGACCACATGAATCGCATATATATCAATATAAGTTGTACTGTAAAACAGTACTGGAATAGATAACAACCAGTAGTGGTCCATTATTATGAGTATCAATCACACACTCCTATATCTGAAACTATGAACGCATAGCCTATGGCCAAATGATTTTCAGTTTCCTCATACTACGTAATATATACCCTAATTTGTTGTGCCTTCCCTAAACTCTTTTCGCAATTTCAGAGAAACACTGTAATTTATTCAGACAATCACATGTAATGGGAAACAAAAGTCTTTTTGTTTGGCCTAAACCCTTCCTATTATCCAATATCAATGTTATTAATACAAGATATTTGATATACAATGTCAGCAATTAATTGTGTAAATGTGGTGTAAGATCTTCAGTGTAAACCATAATATTTTATCAAAATTACATACAAAATGTATAGTACATTGTAATGACAAATGGATGCAGAAACAAGCAAAACATCAATAACAAATCTGTCAATTTTTGTTTTTCAGTTTTTGTGACATTTTAGGATTATTTCACACATAGACAGTCAAAATGGTGTTGACTTGTCGTTTTTACTCTAACAAGTACCCTGAGATGGAGGACGTTGTAATGGTCAATGTCCAATCCATCGCAGAAATGGGAGCTTATGTTCATCTACTCGAATACAACAACATAGAGGGCATGATCTTGCTCAGTGAATTGTCCAGACGACGTATCCGTTCTATCAACAAACTTATCCGAGTCGGCCGAAGTGAATGCGTGGTTGTAATAAGAGTGGACAAAGACAAAGGTATGGTATACTAATTCCGATGATTCAATCATTAAAACAAAAAGAAGGAAATGATTCTTTCTAACAGACCTGGGTAAAAAAATATATCCATTAATTAATGCTTATCTTATTAGTTTCTAATTTTAATTGGCCAAATTCCTTTTACAATGTAATTACTTTGTACCAGTCACAGGGATATTGAAACTAAATGTATGACCACTTAAAACTGGAAGGTTTGCTAATGGTTATGTTTGTATTTATTTATATAATTTACGCAATTGGGTACAACTTATTGTTTTCATTCAATTATTGTCCAAATAACTATATATGGGTCTTCATCTGTCCACAGGTTATATTGATTTGTCAAAGAGAAGAGTTTCTCAAGAAGAAGTTGCTAAATGTGAAGAAAAATTTGCTAAGGCAAAGGCAGTAAGTAGATACTGATTGATTTTGAATTGTTTTGTTATGTATTTCATTTGGAACCATGTACATATGTTGGTACTTGTCTTGCAGGTAAACAGTATACTTCGCCATGTGGCTGAGTTGTTGGAGTACGAAACTGAAGAGCAGCTAGAAGATCTGTATAAAAAAACAGCTTGGTACTTTGATGACAAATACAAAAAGCCAGGCTCCTCTTATGAAGTATTCAAGCATGCTGTAACGTGAGTTTTAACAAGAGAAATGTTATGAAATATCTATTTCAACATTTTGAAAAAAAAATGTACAGTAATGTCTGGGTCAGACTGATGTGAAATATGGTATTCTTACATCAAGAAATATTTCATTAATTTTTTTAAAAGAGGATAATATTCCTATTTATACCTATATATCTGGTCTTCTTCTTGGTTAAACTTTCTTTCATATTACATGATCTGACCAATCTGCACTTCATAAGCTTTTTTGGCATTTTAGATTTGCGAGTAATGTACTCTTTCACTCCTTTGCACAAAATATAGTCTGCACACCTAAAGGAATGATAAAATGTCCTGCTCTCACTATTTGGTGCAGCATTCTTCAGATCACCCTTTAAAATTATCTTACATAATCTAAATGACCTTTACCATTATAACGTCACAATCAGATGAGTGCTCAATATATGTGTATCTTTCATATGTAGAGGTGGGAGAATATTGATACTTCAAACTCATGCTGTTGCTTGCTAAGAAAAATACTGATTATTCCACAATTTGTATATATGTTAGGGTACAGCATGATTTGTAAGTAATGAAGAAGTGAAAAGACCATGAATGTTATTGCGTTTTTTCTCTATTAGAAATCCAGAAATATTGGACGAGTGCGAGATTGATGATGAGACAAAAGCCACTTTACTTGAGAACATCAGACGGAGATTAACACCTCAGGCTGTTAAGATTCGAGCAGGTTAGTGACTTCCACAGTGTGTAAAGCTAATTTAGGACGTAAAAGATGAGGTATTCTTTTAATCCATCAGATGCAATTTCTTTTAGCAGAAATATTCTTGTTCAAAAGGGGACATTTTTACTTTCACAAATATTCTAATATTTATCTTTACTGTAATGAGAAAGATTTTTGAGGGGTCAGTGTTTTTGGTTGGTTTTGGACCAATGGTAAGCAGACAATCAGTGCAGCCGATGGGATGATCTGTGTAGGGGAAAATCAACACCAGTTTTTCTAAAAGAGAGAATTGCCTAGTTTTATTGGGCTACTTGTTTCAAGAGACTTC
Organism: Mizuhopecten yessoensis; assembly: GCF_002113885.1. Lineage (NCBI taxonomy): Eukaryota > Metazoa > Mollusca > Bivalvia > Pectinida > Pectinidae > Mizuhopecten > Mizuhopecten yessoensis. The sequence goes on from NW_018408645.1 coordinate 1,810,353, forward strand.
CAGGTAACAGCCTCATGATGAAACACTAACTTTCATACTGTGAGATTCTTCATAGAAAAGTAGTCATCTACACTGTTCTCCATGAAAATGGGACAGGAGGAAAAAACCTGATTTGATGCAAAGAAAGAAATATTTGTATCTGAAGATTATAGATTATAAATTTTGACAGGTCAGTTGAGAATTTCTTGTGTTTAAATTCAGATTTAGAAGTGGCATGCACGAACTACGAGGGAGTGGATGCTGTAAAGAGAGCATTGAAAAAAGGCCTTGAATTTACAACGGAGGCCATGCCTATAAAGGTAAAATGTGATCCGTACCATCACAATCCCAAAAGTATTTGTGATATCTGATTTTGTTACTGATTATGTCCCAGTATTTACTTAAAGTGAAATGAAAAGTTGAAGAAGATTTAGATATAATTAAGTAATGATGAATGGAGTAAAAAGACAATATTTCATGCAATGTTTGATTTATATATCTGATGTAGTACCTGGTACTTGTTTTGAGTTGTAGTTCCACATCAGACTCTGTTGTTCCTCAGGAATAGTCCCTTGAATCCTAAATTTTGAAATAATATTGGCTTTTATTTATAATGTTAGCTTTGTATGTTAACAATTTCACAAGAGCAAAGGTCATATGTAGATAGTGCCTGCTATTCTTCATCATAGAGTTTCCAAGACCTAGATTTGTATTTCCCAATAGCTCAAGCTTATAATTTACTATTTTTTTTGCGTCGTGGCGTCCGGCGTCAATATTTAACTTTAAACAACTTCTTCTCAATAACCAAAAGGCCTAGGGTGATGATATTTGGTCAGAAGCAAACTGGGATGAGGGGCTACCAAGTTTGTTCAAATGAATAACCTAGACTTAAATTCAAAGTCACAGGGTCAAATATGTTAAAAACTTTTAAAACAACTTTTTCTGAATAACCAATAGGCCTAGGATGATGATATTTGGCAAGTAGCATGCTGGAATAAAGGACTTCAGATTTGTCCAAATGAATGACCTTTGTCCAGTTTCAAGGTCACAGGGGTCAAATATGTTAAAATCTTTTTAACCAACTTCTGAATAACCGCCTAGGGTGATGATATTTGGCTTGTAACATTCTGGGATAAAGGACTTCCAAGTTTGTTTAAATGAATGACCTTGACTTATATTCAAAGTCACAGGGGTCAAATATGTCAAAACCTTTAAAACAACTTCTTCTGAATAATCAAGAGGCCTAGGGTGATGATATTTGGCCAGTAACATTCTGGGATTAGGGGCTACCAAGTTTTTCAAATGAATGACCTTGACTTATATTCAAAGTCACAGGGGTCAAATATATTAAAAACCTTTAATACAACTTCTTCTGAATAACCAATAGGCCTAGGATGATGATATTTGGCCAGTAGCATGCTTGAATAAAGGACTACCGATTTTGTCCAAATGAATGACCTTTGTCCATTTTAAAGGTCACAGGGGTCAAATATGTTAAAATCTAATGACTTCTGAATAACCAAGAGGCCTAGGGTGATGACATTTGGCCAGTAACATGCTGGGATAAATGGCTACCAAGTTTGTTCAAATGAATGACCTTGAATTATTTTCAAGGTGACGTGGGTCAAATATGTTGAAAACTGTAAACGACCTCTTCTATATAATCAAAAGGACCAGGGTGATGATATTTGGTCAGTAACATGCTGGGATGAAGGGTTACCAAGTTGTTTCAAATGAATGACCTTCACCTATTTACAGGGTCACAGAGGTCAAATATGTTGAAATCTTTAAACAACTTCTGAATAATCTAAAGGTCCAGGGTAGTGATATTTGGCCAGAAGCATGCTGGTATGAAAGGCTATAAAGTGTGTTCAACTTAATGTCCTTGTTTGACTTTCAAGGTCAAATGTGTCGCATGTTTAAATCTTTTATAGATTTTTTTGAATCAAACACTGGTATTTTGCCTGTAGCTGTATTTTAGTCCACTTTTAAGATTACAAGTGTAAGATTAATACCAGGTGAGCGATTCAGGCCCATTGGGCCTCTTGTTAAAGAAAGATATCTATACTTATGAGAAATGTTGAATCAGAATATAGATAATAACGAATGCGTTTCTCTTAATAATGAGTGTGTTTCTCTTAAATAGTTTTGTTTGCTTGCACTGCTTAACATGAAATATTGATTTGGTTTTGTTTTAATATCAGTTAAACTGAGTTAATGTCCATCGGAAGACACAAGTGATCTTTTATAAAGATAATGCTAGACAAAGTTGAGTAAATTAAGAATTTAAACAACATAATGAAGCTGGGGCTATGATACAATATGTTTGTTTCACTGAAATTCAGACAAATTCAAATTTATTCTCTACTGCAGATAAATCTGATTGCCCCACCGTTGTATGTGATGACAACACAGACTCTGGAGAGATCGGACGCCCTGGCCTTGTTAAACAAGGCAATCGCAGCCATCAAACTGAATATAGAGGAGGCTGGAGGTGTATTTAATGTCCAACAACAGGTATGTTCACTTGATATTTGATCTTAATACTTTTATATGAGCGGAATGGTTGTTGTACACAGGGGCCGTTTTCGTTTAAACGGTTGAACTGGTCCGTCCACAGTTGTTCGTTTTTTAAATAAGGTCGGACATACTAATCTGATGCTGCTTTCAGACAAGCCTTGACAAAGCCTTGCAAGGCCTGTATAAACATTTTCAGGTCGGCCAGGATTTATGCCTGAAATTGTTACATTTAAAAACCGACAAACTGGTTGTTCCACATAAACAAACAGGCCCAGGATGTTATACAGACCTTGGATCTAATTGCCATCTGACATCACACATAACACTAATTGGTTCAGCATTGTTTCCTGCCTCCAGCATCAATATCTGCAATATTGTAATTGTTAAAGAAAGAAATGTGTAGATTGCTTGTTTATTTTTTAAACCACATCAGTATTCAATATGCAAGACATATGATGACACTTTGTTGCATTCTGGAAATGTTTTGCATTATAATTTTGTGATAAGAAAACCAAAGCACTACCTTTTGAGTCAAGCTTTCACATATCATCCATTGAAGCTACCATTTTTTTTAATAAAAATTGTGTTTGTGATCTTTAATTACTCAATTTTCATGCTTTCAATTTTGATAAGCTAGATTTAGAAAAGAATATGGTTGGGCCAGTGTAATCAACAAAAGACATTATAACTGTTGATTTTTGGTAATTTGATAAGTGATAATAACATTTCATAGGTGTTCGAAATATTTAAAGCTATCTTAGTTATATTTATCACCTGGCATGGCGAAATTTATGAAGACACCAACCTTAATCTACATATCAATATCCTGAAATGACGAAATTTCCCAAACTCACATCAAGGAGGCACGGTAGTCCAGTGGTTGGACGTCAGGCTCATGACTGAAAGGTTGCCGTTTCAAGTCACGGCATGACAGTGTTGTATCTTTGAGCAAGATACTTTACTCCTCTTGTTCCAGTCTACTTAGCTGTAAATTAGTACGTGGTTGGGAAATGCTAGAATTGTAGAATCGGCTGTATGCTCCAAAGGGAGTTGAGAAAGATATTGTCTGGTTGCAAAGGCCCAATAACCACAGATAATAATTTGTGAACCGCTTTGAGACGACCTACAAACTAGGATGTGATAAAGCAGTATATAAGAACCTCAAATTATTGTTTACATTGTGTATTATTATTATCAACACTTAAAAAGAACACAGTATTTAACTGTAAGTTGTCCTCTTTTCAGCTCTGCCTAGCATCAGACACCTGTAAGATAATTCAGTTGTTCATTTTACTTTTTTCTTTGTCAGCCACGTGTCGTGTCAGACATTGATGAACAGGAGTTGGCCAAGAAACTACAACAGCTAGAGGATGAAAACAGAGAGGTTAGCGGAGACGAGGATAGCGAGGAGGAAGACGAGGGAATGGGCGTCGCTGGGGACATAGAGGAGGAGGAGGCGGCAGCAGATCCCAAAGCAGACGCTGTTGAATGATTGTATGAACATATTGAAAGATACAAAAAAGACCTTGTGGCAGGAAGTGGAGAGATTTTATCATGAACAACAGTTGACTTTTAAATTCAAAATTAATGCAGAGAATTTCCAATAAAATACATGCCATTGTATGGATAAGCAATACTAGTTAATATGGCTAGTTAAACTGTAAGATCTTTAAACTGTCCCGTTAGTAGTAATTGGATAGAAACAAAACATGGCATGGGCTGGAATTTTCGGAACAATCTGAGGAAGGTTGCGTTGTTTATGTTTATATTGATAGGATCAAAAGCCTGTGCTATAACAGGATTGTGTTCAGTATGTGCTAAATGAGACATCATTTGTGTCGACACCAAACAGATCTGTCCATATATAGGTGTACTTTCTGATGCATGTTTGCTACATGTTTAAATTAAATTAAAAGTACGTCAGCACTCAGATGAAACATAAGTGCTTCCTTTTTCTGATTACTACTGTTTGAAGTAGAAAGTCTACTTTGTCAAGTAATTGGATGCATATTGGGATGCAAGTTTATTTAGTAAACAGTACAATATCTGTATCAGAAGTGAACTTTTCAGTAAATTAAAATCTTTAAGATGAATGTCTTAAAACAGTGAAATACGACAAGTTTGAACCATTCATTCTTGTTTCCACACATAAATGGAGCAATTTTTGTGTAATAAATGTTTCTTTCTCAAGATATGGAACATAATGTATCATCTTTCATTAGGGATTAATTTATTCCAAACTGATGTCAGGTCGTTACTTTTGTACATGTACATTATGATATCGTAATAAATAATCAAACCTGTGAGTTGTCCTTTCTTCATAAATTGCTGAAACATTGAGATCTTCAACCACTTTCCATTGATCTAAAATATCTGGTACTCAATATTTTTGCATCAGGAGATATAACAAATTCTTCTTCAAGATCCCTGAACCACTGCCAAAAACTAGAAGGAAATGTTAGAAACTATTTTATTCTGACACGACTAAAAGAAAACCATACCATGTGGGACTTTTATGATAAAGAATAAAGATGAAATGAACGAAAAATAATTAACAACAGTGTTTTGAGTGTAAAAAATCAGTGGGGCTAGACAAGGATTCGAACCCTGGACTACAGATTAATATACTGTCGCTCTAACCAATTGAGAAACCTGGTCAACCGAATAGTAAAGGGGAGGTTAATGTATATAGAAAAATATGAAGTGCAGTGGCACAGGGATCTTTAAGATGCATCAAAAGTTTTATCCAACACTTAAACTCTAAATCACTGCTTGAACATCTTGACTCAATTTGTGCAGAGAGCAACACACCATACAAGAGCAGGGGACAACATATCTAATGACAAAGTATAACACAGGGGGACAAACAGGACAAAATATCTAATTACAAAGTATACCACAGGGGGACAAACAGGACAAAATATATTGTGACAAAGTATAACACAGGGGGACAAACAGGACAAAATATATAATGACAACTAAAGTATACCACAGGGGCACGAACAGGACAAAGTATAACACGGGAACAAACAGGACAAAATATACAACAGATGCAACACATAGGACAACACATATCAGAAGGCGGAATACACCACAGGATGTCACAAAGGACAACATATACCACTGCAACAAAGGTCAAACTATACTTCAGGGGGGTAACACAGGACAGTATACTTCAGGGTGTAACACGGGACAAAGTATACTTCAGGGTGTAACATAGGACAAAGTATACTTCAGGGTGTAATACAGGACAAAGTATACTTCAAGGTGTAACAAGGGGCAAAACATGGGACAAGGTATACTTCAGGGTGTAATACAGGACAAAGTATACTTCAGGATGTAACACGGGACAAAGAATACTTCAAGGTGTAACACGGGACAAAACATGGGACAAGGTATACTTCAGGGTGTAATACAGGACAAGGTATACTTCAAGGTGTAACACGGGGCAAAACATGGGACAAGGTATACTTCAGGGTGTGATATAGGACAAGGTATACTTCAAGGTTTAACACGGGGCAAAACAGTGGACAAGGTATACTTCAGGGTGTAATACAGGACAAGGTATACTTCAAGGTGTAACACGGGGCAAAACATGGGACAAGGTATACTTCAGGGTGTGATATAGGACAAGGTATACTTCAAGGTTTAACACGGGGCAAAACAGTGGACAAGGTATACTTCAGGGTGTAATACAGGACAAGGTATACTTCAGGATGTAACATGGGGCAAAGTATACTTCAGGATTTAACACGGGACAAAGTATTCTTCAGGATGTAACACGGGACAAAGTATACTGCAGGGTGTAACACAACAAAATATAGAACATGATGTAACACATAGGACAACATATACTAGCAGACAGAATATAACAAAGGACAAAATATACCACTGCAACAAAAGTCAAAATATACTTCAGGGTGTATCACAGTTCAAAATAAATTTCAGGGTGTAACACAGGACAAAGTGTACTTCAGGGTGTAACACGGGACAAAGTATTCTTCAGGTCGTTACATAGGACAAAGTATACTTCAAGGTGTTTCACGGGACAAAATATACTGCAGGTTGTAACACAGGAAAAAGTATACTTCAGGGTGTAACACAGGACAAAGTATACTTGAGGGTGTAACACAGGACAAAGTATACTTTGGGGTGTATGTAAGACGGGCAAAATATACTTAAGGGTGTAACAGGACAAAGTATACTTCAGGATGTAACACGGGACAAAGTATACTTCAGGGTGTAACACAGGTCAAAGTATACTGCAGGGTGTAACACATGACAAAGTATTCTTCTTGGTGTAACACGGGAAAAAGTATACTTCAGGGTGTAACACGGGGCAAAGTGTAGCACAGGTCAAAATATACCAAAGAGTAACACAGAACAAAGTTGATATAACGCAGCGCAATATATTACAGGATGTACAAGTCGAAATGTACCCGAGGGTGTATTGCGGAACAATGTATTACATAGATTTTACACACGGAACAACACAAACCACAGGGTGTAACTAACACACGGGACAAAATATACCAAAGAGTGAAACACCCCGGACAAAATATACCACAGTGTGTAACACTGAACAAAATATACCACAGAGTGAAACACACAGGACAAAATATACAACAGGGTATAACTAACACACTGGACAAAATATACCACAGGATGTAACACACTGGACAAATACACCACAGGATGGGACACATAACACGGGACAAAATATACCACAGGGTGTAACACACTGGACAAATATGCCACGGTGTAACAAACAGGACAAAATATACCACGGTGTAACACACGGGACAAAATATACCACAGGATGTAACACACTGGACAAATATACCATGGTGTAACACATGGGACAAAATATACCACAGGATGTAACGCACTGGACAAATATACCACAGGATGTAACACATGGGACAAAATATACAACAGGGTATAACAAACAGGACAAAATATACCACGGGGTAGGACAAAAGACAAAATATACCACGGGGTAGGACAAAAGACAAAATATACCACGGTGGAGGACACAAGACAAAATATACCACGGTGTCACACGCGAAAAAATATACCACAGGATTTAACACACAGACCACCTATACCACAGTTTAACACACGGGACCAGATATACCACGGTGTATCACACGGGACAAACTATACCACGGTGTAACACACTAGAAAAATATACCAAAGAGTGTAAAACACGGGACAAAATATATGACTCGATGTAACTAACACACGTGACAAAATATATCAAGGGGTTTGACACAGGGTAAAAAATAAACCAAAGGATGTAACACACTGGACGAATATACCACAGGATGAAACACATGGCACAAATATAAGACGCGACAAAATATACCACAGGATGTAGCACATGGGACAAATATAACACGGGACAAGATATACCACGGAGTAACACACTGGACAAAATAAACCAAAGGATGCAACACACTGGACAAATATACACAGGATGGGACACATATAACGCGGGACAAAATATAACACAGGATGTAACACTCTGGACAAATATGCCTCGGTGTAACACACAGGACAAAATATACAGGACAAAATATACAACAGGGAATAACTAACACACTGGGCAAAATATACCACAGGATGTAACACATGGGACAAAATCTACCACAGGATGTAACACACGGGACAATTATATACCACAGAGTGAAACACACAAGACAAAATATACCACGGGGTAGGACAAAAGACAAAATATACCACGGTGAAACACACTGGAAAAATATACCAAAGAGGGTAACAAACGGGGCAAATTATATGACTGGATGTAACTACCACACGTGACAAAATATACCACAGGATTTAACCCACTGGACACATATACCACAGTGTAACACACGGGACAAAATTTACCAAGGGGTTTGACACAGGGTACAAAATATACCAAAGGATGTAATACACGGGACAAAAAATACCACAGGATGTAAAGTATACCACAGGGGGACAAACAGGACAAAATATAACACTATGTAACACACTGGACAAACATACCACGGTGTAACACATTGGACAAAATATACCAAAGGTTGTAACACACTGGACAAATACGCCACGGTGTAACACACAGGACAAAATATACCACGGTGTAGGACACAGGACAAAATATACCACGCTGTAACACACGGGACAAAATGTACCACAGGATGTAACACACTTGACAAATATACAAAGGTGTAACACACGAGACAAAATATATCACGGTGTAACACACGCGACAAAATATACCACAGGATGTAACACACTTGACAAATATACCGAGGTGTAACACACGAGACAAAATATATCACGGTGTAACACACGCGACAAAATATACCACAGGGTGTGACGCACTGGAAAAATATACCACGGTGTAATACACTGGAAAAATACACCACGGTGTACCACATGGGACAAACTATACCACGGAGTAACACAGCGACAAAATATTCCATAGGATGTAACACACTGGACATATATACCACAGTGTAACACACGGGACAAGATATACCACAGGGGAACACACTGGAAAAATACACCACGGTGTAACACACGGGCCAAAATATACCACGGTGTAGGACACAAGACAAAATATACCACGGTGTAGGACACAGGACAAAATATACCACGGAGTAACACACTGGACAAATACGCCACGGTGTAACACACAGGACAAATGTACCACGGTGTAACACACAGGTCAAAATGTACCACGGTGTAACACACGGGACAAAAACTGGACAAATATACCACGGCGTAACACATGGGACAAAATATGCCACAGGATGTAACACACGGTACAAATATATACCACAGAGTGAAACACACAAGACAAAATATACCACGGTGAAACACACTGGAAAAATATACCAAAGAGTGTCACACACGGGACAAAATATACCACGGTGTCACACGCGAAAAAATATACCACAGGATTTAACCCACTGGACACATATACCACCGTGAAACACACGGGACAAGATATACCACGGTGTAACACCCGCGACAAAATATACCACAGGATTTAACACACTGGAAAAATATGCCAAAGAGTGTAACACACGGGACAAACTATACCACGGTGTAACACAATGGAAAAATATACCAAAGAGGGTAACAAACGGGGCAAATTATATGACTGGATGTAACTACCACACGTGACAAAATATACCGAGGGGTTTGACACAGGGTACAACATATACCAAAGGATGTAATACACGGGACAAAAAATTCCACAGGATGTAACACCCGGGACAAATATATACCACAGTGTGTAACACTGAACAAAATATACCACAGAGTGAAACACACAGGACAAAACATACAACAGGGTATAACTAACCCACTGGGCAAAATATACCACAGGATGTAACACATGGGACAAATATAACACGGGACAAAATAAACAAAAGGATGTAACACCATGGACAAATATAACACAGGAAGGGACACATATAACACGGGACAAAATAAACAAAAGGATGTAACACCATGGACAAATATAACACAGGAAGGGACACATATAACACGGGACAACAGATAGCACAGGATGTAACACACTGTACAAATATGCCACGGTGTAACACATGGGACAAAATATACCATAGGATGTAACACACTGGACACATATGCCACGGTGTAACACACGGGACAAAATATACCACGGTGTAACACACTGGAAAAATATACCAAAGAGTGTAACACACGGGACAAAATATATGACTGGATGTAACTAACACACGTGACAAAATATACCAAGGGGTTTGACACAGGGTAAAAAATATACCAAAGGATGTAATACACGGGACAAAAAATACCACAGGATGTAACACACGGGACAAATATATACCACAGTGTGTAACACTGAACAAAATATACCACAGAGTGAAACACACAGGACAAAATATACAACAGGGTATAACTAACACACTGGGCAAAATATACCACAGGATGGGACACATATAACACGGGACAAAATATACCACAGGATGTAACCCACTGGACAAAAATACCACGGTGTAACACATGGGACAAAATACACCACAGGATGTAACACACTGGACAAACATACCACGGTGTAACACATGGGACAAAGTATACCACAGGATGTAACACACTGGACAAAGATGCCACGGTGTAACACACAGGACAAAATATACCACCGTGTAACACACGGGACAAAATATACCACAGGATGTAACCCACTGGACAAAAATACCACGGTGTAACACATGGGACAAAGTATACCACAGGATGTAACACACTGGACAAAGATGCCACGGTGTAACACACAGGACAAAATATACCACGGTGTAACACACGCGACAAAATATACCACAGGATTTAACACACTGGACACTTATACCACAGTGTAACATACTGGACAAAATAAACCAAAGGATGTAACACACTGGACAAATATACAACAGGATGGGACACATATAACACGGGACAAAATATACCACAGGATGTAACCCACTGGACAAATATACCACAGGATGTAGCACATGGGCCAAATATAACACGGGACAAAATATGCCACGGTGTAACACACAGGACAAAATATACCACCGTGTAACACACGGGACAAAATATACCACAGGATGTAACACACTGGACAAATATACCACAGGATGTAGCACATGGGACAAATATAACACGGGACAAAATATGCCACGGTGTAACACACAGGACAAAATATACCACGGTGTAACACACGGGACAAAATATCCCACAGGATGTAACACACTTGACAAATATACCAAGGTGTAACACACGAGACAAAATATACCACAGGATGTAACACACAGGACAAAATATACCACGGTGTAACACACGCGACAAAATATACCACAGGATTTAACACACGGTGTAACACACGCGACAAAATATACCACAGGATTTAACACACGGTGTAACACACGCGACAAAATATACCACAGGATTTAACACACTGGACACTTATACCACAGTGTAACACACTGGACAAAATAAACCAAAGGATGTAACACACTGGACAAATATACCACGGTGTAACACATGGGACAAAATATACCACAGGATGTAACACACTTGACAAATATACCAAGGTGTAACACACGAGACAAAATATACCACAGGATGTAACACACGCGACAAAATATACCACAGGATTTAACACACTGGACGGGACAAGATATACCACGGTGTAACACACTGGAAAAATACACCACGGTGTAACACACGGGACAAAATAAACCACGGTGTAACACACGGGACAAAATATACAACAGGATGTAACACACTGGACAAATATACCACAGGATGGGACACATATAACACGGGACAAAATATACCACAGGGTGTAACACACTGGACAAATATGCCACGGTGTAACAAACAGGACAAAATATACCACGTTGTAACACACGGGACAAAATATACCACGGAGTAACACACTGGACAAATATACCACGGTGTAACACACAGGACAAAATATACCACGGTGTAACACAGCGACAAGGATGTAACACACTGGACACATATGCCACGGTGTAACACACGGGACAAAATATACCAAGGGGTTTGACACAGGGTAAAAAATATACCAAAGGATGTAATACACGGGACAAAAAATACCACAGGATGTAACACACGGGACAAATATACCACAGGATGGGACACATATAACACGGGACAAAATATACCACAGGGTGTAACACACTGGACAAATATGCCACGGTGTAACAAACAGGACAAAATATACCACGGAAAAACACACGGGACAAAATATACCACAGGATTTAACAAAATGGACAAATATACCACGGTGTAACACATAGGACAAAATGTACCACGGTGTAACACACGGGACAAGATATACCACGGTGTACCACACTGGAACAATATACCACGGTGTAACACACGGGACAAAATATACCACGGTGTAACACACGGGACAAAATATACCACGGTGTAGCACACGGGACAAAATATACCACGGTGTAACACAGCGACAAAATATACCATAGGATGTAACCCACTGGACACATTTACCACGGTGTAGCAAACGGGACAAAATATACAAAGGGTTTAACACACTGGACAAAATATACCACGGTGTAACACACTGGAAAAATATACCACGGTGTAACACATGGTACAAACTATACCACGGTGTAGCACACGGGACAAAATATACAAAGGGTTTAACACACTGGACAAATATACCACGGTGTAACACACGGGACAAAATATACCACGGTGTAACACACGGGACAAAATATACCACGGTGTAACACACGAGACAAAATATACCACGGTGTAACACACTGGACAAAATAAACGAAAGGGTGTAACAAACTCGACAAAATATACCACAGGGTGTAAATAACACATGGCAATATAATATAGTGTAACACTCTAGACAAAATATACAACATGGTTTAACACGGGACTAAGTTTACTACTCGAAGTAACACACAGAAAGCACGACATGAGAAAACCACATAAAAAATCCTGAAACGTCCTCAAAAAGCCAGAAGAGAAATAAGGGAATCCAGAAAAAAGTTAACGTTTATAAAATAGATGTAATAAGTTAAGTATACTATTCATGTCAGAATGTTTTATTCTATCGATCCATACAAACAGAACAGGACGTAATGACACATAGCCAAATAGACACTATATTGCATCATTTTTGTATGTAGTATAGATAGATCTATGATTAAACGGATTAAGTCCCGTTATTTTTCTCCTGCAATCAACCGACTTTTGGTGTTTTTTAGACATTGTTTTAATTGATTTTTTTTTTCTTTTTTTTTTTCTTTCTCCAAAGCATGAAAATATTAATGGAATATTAATGGAAATTTTAAAAACCTCTTTGAAACTAGAATTCTGTTGTAACCGCGACAAGGGAGAAAAAAGTGCCAGCTACAATGCATCTGCGTATCGTATTTTAGTAATACCAAGGATATATATCCGACGTTTCCCACATCTCACCTATTGTTTATAAATGCTTGACTGCTTATCTTAAAAGAAAACCATGCTTGCAACTATCTTACTTACTACCTATAATGCTTATCTAGTGACGTTTATTTATAGCCATCCATGTCATTCTTAAACCTGTGACGACACGGTACCATGTTTTACATCATCCAGTTTTACTGATAGAACATTGCTGCTATATAACCCGGGTGTATTTCTCGTAGAATCAATACACTTTAAAAATATGAGAAAAGCCAACTACGTAAATTGATCGGAGCATGAAGCTGATACTGAACTATTATACTGCTGTGTCTGGAACGAGAGAAGATTTCGTCTCCAAAGTGTAGAGGTATCTACTTGATGTCGTCACTCATACTTTTAACATTAATTCTGTTTATATATGTGTGTGTTTTATAAAATGTAACTATACAGGGCTATGAAATCTACAAAAACTAGGTGTAAGGGTCAGTTTGAATAACTAAACAAACTACTGAAATGTTGTTACTTCATTGTCAGACAGTAGATCCCTATCACATGGACGTGCGAATTTGCTACAGCTATATTTGGACCTAAACTGAGTATTTAGAGTAATTGTACACGTTGTAGGGCTTAAGATCATTTTTTGGTAATACAGTAAAAATAACAATTGATCTAAACCCTAAACGTGTTAAAAATACTCTGATTCGACAGTTTAGGTCCAAATCTATCACTTAAAACACTATCAAATATTTAGCTTTGTTGTTATGGCGTCCGTGTTGATATATAGGGGATTACTTAAATTTTTGTTTTGAAATTTTAGCGGCAAATGTGTCTGATGAAATTACGTGCACTTTGGTGAAAGATTGAGGTCCCCGAAATCAACTAAAAACATGACGTAATCATGGACCTACTTGTGTTAAGCTGTCAGAACGTTATGGTATATCATATACGTAGCAGGGTGGTAAAATGCGGTTGTGGTGACAAATGACTTTATCAAAGGTACACCGTATAGTATGACGATACGGAAGTCAACTAAAGTTTATATCCTCGACTGTTCCTATGGTGTGTGGGTATTGCAAGCCAACTTAACATTTATTAAAGGAGCAATGTCGATCCTGTATTTCAAAAATATATATAAGATATCTTATATAGCATATGAGATATCTTATATACTATATAAGATATCTTATATCGTATATAAGATATCTCATATAGTATATGAGATATCTTATATATTATATAAGATATCTCATATACTATATGAGATATATAGAAATTAAATGAAATGCTATATAAGATATCTTATATGATATATAAGATATCTTATATCGTATATAAGATATCTCATTTAATTTTCTATATAAGATATCTTATATAATATATAAGATATTTCATAAAGCTATATAATATGTCTTATATAATTAAAGTCTCGTTACTAAATAAGATATCTTATATAGGAATGAGATTTTAACAAAATGTCGAAAATGAAGTCTCCCCGTCCGGAATATCTCGAGGATCTACGTAGGGACAGTAGGCTTGTTGTAACAACACGTGTTCCTGTCGCCGCCATTATGTCTGAGCGCACTTCAAGAGTGCGGGAAATGGCATTGTTCAATACCATCGAATAGCGTATCCCTCTCCGTATCTGTACCATCCCTCTCCGCCATTGCGCCCAATGCAATCCTGAATGTGCTCCGAATGATTCCCGAGGGAGAAATTAGTTTCTGGTTTTTAATGCTTCTATATCAGATATCTTATATATCAACGAGATTTCAATTATATAAGATATCTTATATAATATACGAGATATATTATATGAGATATCTTATATAGAAAATTAAAGGAGATATCTTATATGCGATATAAGATATCTTATATAGTATATATGATATCTTGTATAGAGAATAATACATGCCTTTTTCCATATCACACCCAGTATTTTCAGTTCACGACACCTTCTCGAGCACTCACTTACCTCCTTGCCCAGTCTGGCATTACATAATGCCTATTGATGTTTCTCTCTATCGTGTTCGAATTGGTGTCTCCAGCAACTATATACAGTCCGCAAATTTCGCTCATTACGTGACCGTTCCCGACATGTTATGTATGGCATTACTCTTACTTTTGTTATATGTTTTTACGTCTTATTTACATAATATTAGTACATCACTCAGAGAGTCGTTCCGTAGCATTTCATGTTACCACTTCGCATCCTTTTTAGCAGAATTACCTACTTTTATATCTATACATTATGCATTGATCAGCTGGCGTTTGTCAGGTGACATTGAGTTAAATTCACAGCCCTTTTCTACTTCTGTCATTCAATCAATTGCTTCTACTTCCTCTTCAAGTATCCAGTTCTGTAACGATAGGTATTCTTTCGTCCATCTTAGCGTCAAAAGTTTCAAATACAAACCTGATATTCATTACATGAGTGCTAAATTCATCTCCTCTTCTATCATGTCCGCTGCTGATAAATTATCTATATCTCTACGTTGTGAACTGAATCCTGGTCCCATGTCTTCTAGCTCATCTTCCTCATCTATATTTTCGAATATTAGTGGCCAGCTCGATGCGGTTAGTAATTTTTCATTTGTCCATCTTAATGTTCAAAGTCTCAAACAAAAACTCGATATTCTTTACACCGAGTTAAGTAATATAACAATTTTATCCTTCACTGAGACATGGTAAAATTTAAATAATATCTCATCTGACCTTAACCTGCCTGGATATTCTGACCCATTCTGCTACTGTAGATCTGATCGAATGGGCGGTGGTATATCGGTTTATGTAAAATATAATATTCCTGCAAAAAGAAGATCAGATATAGAGATAGCTGCCATTGAATGTGTCTGGTTAGAAATTGTACTTGGTTCAGAGAAAATATTATATGGTACTTTTTATCGGCCTCCAAACTTTCCTGTCATCATATGGTCCCATATCTCGCATTCTATAGAAAAAGCGTATAATACAGGCATTTCTCATATTGTGATAACCGGCGACTTCAATGCAAATGCCCTAGTAGACCACCATTCTTCCCACTTACGCGATATACTTGCTTCCTTTAATCTAACTCAGCTTGTTGAATCTCCAACTTTTTTATACAGAAGCCTCGGAGTCATTGTTAGATATAGTCTGTACTAGTAGTAATAACCTTATTAATAAATGTTATGTTGGAGAAAGCTTCCTTGACCAACCGGTTAGATACCATTGTCCAATTTACTTTTTTTTTTTTTAATATTTCAAAGCCAGTCCAGCAGGTGTTGAAGCGAAACGTTTGGCTTTTTGACCTAGGAAATTAAGATTTATTTAGGGAAAAACTTAGCTCAGTTAACTGGAATTTATTGAGTGATTTTGATAATATTAATGATGCTGTCAAACTTTTCTTAGATATTTTACTTACTATTGCTAAATCTTGTATTCCGAATAAAAAAATAACCATCAGATTTAATGAAACCCCTTGGCTATCAAACGAAATAAGGAGATTAATTCGTAAACGTAAGCGCGCTCATACAAAAGCCAAGCGTACCCTTACTGAAGCTCACTGGGCAAAGTTTCGTCGACTTCGTAACAAATGTGTTAACACAATCAAGCACGCCAAATTAACATATTTTTCTAATTTATGTAGCGAACTTCGCAAACCTTCTAACATTAGTGCTTAACAATGGTGGAAAACTGAAAAGCAACTATTATCTAACTCTGGTAAATTTTGAATACCACCATTGCTTCTTAATAATAGCACTGTCTCAGATGACTTTGAGAAAGCTTGCTTATTAAATGACTTCTTTTGTGCCCAGTCTACAGTTGATGACTCCAATGTAAATCTCCCTAACATTAACGACGAATGTAATAATTCCTTATCTGATATTAACGTCACAGCTAATGATGTCAGAGATGTTATTCTTACCACTGACTGTTCTAAAGCCATTGGTCCTGACCAATCAGTAAATATCATATGTGTCCCCTTAAGAAATCTCTTTAACAGGTCAATTAGATCTGGGTTATTCCCATCTGAATGGAAGTTTGCTAACGTCACCCCTGTGCATAAAAAAAGATAACAAGTCTATATTAACTAATTACAGACCTATATCACTGCTATCGATCGTTGGTAAATTAATGGAAAAATGTGTCTTTAAATATGTCTTCAATTTTTTGCACACTCACTCCCTCCTATCCCCCTATCAATCTGGGTTTAGGCACGGTGACTCACCATCAAATCAACTTCTTTCGATCATTCATGATATATATTTAGCCTTAGACAATGGTAAGGAAATACGTATGGTCTTTTGTGATATTAGTTAAGCTTTCGATCGTGTTTGGCATAAAGGCCTTCTTTGTAAATTATCCAGCTATGGGATTCGAAATTCGCTATTAGTTTGTTTTGAAAATTATCTTTCCGATCGAAAGCAGAGAGTTGTCATCAATGGTAAAAATTCAAATTGGTTAAATGTTAAGGCTGGTGTTCCACAGGGCCCAATTCTTGGGCTTCTTTTATTTCTGATATACAAGCTAAAATAAAGTTATTCGCTGATGACACCTCTCTTTACGTAACCGTTGATATTCCTAGAGTCAGCGCAGATATTCTTAATAGTGACCTTAATAAATTTCGTAACTGGTCGAAAAGATGGTTAGTCAATTTTAACCCTTCCAAAACAGAAACCCTGCTCATTAGTAGAAAAACCATTAAACCGTTTCATCCTCCCTTAAATATGAACAATACTAACATCTCTGAAGTTACTACACACAAGCATTTAGGTATTTTTCTCTCTGGAAATGGTCATTGGAATGAATACATCAGTTATTTGATATCTAAGATTTCACCTGAAATAAATATCTTACATAAATTTAAATTCTCTTTGGACAGGTATAGTCTCCAAACTATGTACTACACTCTTATTCGACCTATATTAGACTATGGCGATATCTTATGTAACTACCTTACTAAAGCTCAATCTAAATTATTAGAAAATCTTCAATTAGAAGCAGCACGCATAGTCACTGGCGGCACTAGACTCACAAGTAGAATTAAACTGTATACTAAAACAGGTTGGCTTCCCCTCGAGGAAAGACGTAAACAGCACAAGCTTATTCTTTTACACAAAATGGTTCATTGTCTGGCTCCTCAATATCTTCTAGATATTCTACCTCAGCGTAACCGTAATTACCACAACCATGATACTCGCACGGGAAATAATTTTCGTCCACAAGTTAGTCATACGAGTCTCAATAATAAATCTTTTTTTGCCATCTGTCATCAGTATCTGGAACTCCTTGCCTGACAATGTCAAGAACGACCCTTCAATTTATAAACTTAAAACCTATCTACGCAAGCCCTCTCACAAAATTAATTTTTTCTACTTTAATGGTACCAGACTGGGGGAGATACATCATGCAATATTAAGAATGGAGTGTAGTTCCCTTAAGTTTTATCTATACCAGAGAAATCTAATTGATAGTCCTCTGTGTTCTTGCATGCAAGCAAATGAAACCAATGAACATTATCTTTTACATTGTTGTCTTTTTTCTCAACTACGTTTACATACATTCAACGAAATCAACCATCCACTCTCAACTGATTTACTTTTGTTCGGGAATAATGAGCTTACAGATGACGAAAATGCCTTAATTTTTTCATCTGTACAAAACTTCATCCATTCTAAAAGATTTGACTAAGTTCTTTTCATTATACAACGATCCTTTGTTTCACATCATCTATTTCCTCTCCTTCTATTCTTATTGGCACGGGCATCTATATCCCCCCTGTACCCCTCTTCTTTTACTCACATTTCAAATATACCTTGAACTACGTTTAAAAGTAAGCTACTGTTTTAAGTGTTTATATTTCTTTCCATAGAATTCAGTAACTATGCCATCATGCCTTAAATTAATGAGATAATTTATCGGAAACGGATTTATATAAGTTATTTCAACTTGTTTCCGGATCCCATTCCTCTGTACTTTGTATGTTATGTGATGTAATGCAACTTAATTTGGAATGAAATAAAGTTTATATTAACAGTTTGGGAGGAGATGTCATTTAATGAAAAAAGTTGGTGGATGACAGACGTTGGACGAAGAACCAAACATATAAGGTCGCCCTGGTACCTCGAACCAGGTGAGCTAACAAGCAAACACCAATTGTAAAACAAACTAATATGTTCATTATTTTTTTGACCGAAGGTGATACATCTTTGTCTAGATTCTGCAGTCTTTCTATAACCGTTACAATTTCTAACATTCTCAGCCAGAAATCTTCCTGTCGGAAACATCAAAAAGTTACATAGATGGCGCTACAATGCAGATGTTACGAGAGTCGATTCCCGGAGCAGGACGATATCGTAAAGGTATGTGTTCACGCCGTGGGAGAGATCATGGCAGACGTCCGGCTCATTGAATACGACAACATCGAGGGCATGATCCTACTGAGTGAGCTCACACGTCGACGGGTCCGCTCGGTTAACAAACTGGTGTGTGTGGGTCGTCCCGAGTACGTCCTCGTTATGAGGGTTGACCAGGAGAAAGGTACGTCGCTTCTATTGCATATTCCGCCACACCTTAAGGTAAATGGTACCAATAAGTATATATATATGTCAAATTAATGATTGTCACTTCTGTGAAATATTTGTGTAAGTCCTTTTCAAAAGTAATATTATAAAAAATCTCTTGTTGCCATGTATTTTAGCGAAATGTAGTTTGTTTGAAATTTGAATATTTGAAAAATAGTATGAACAAACCCAGGAAAACTGCACGAGTTCGTACTCGAGCATCAATATGAGTGTCGAAATTTGACAAGGACATTTTCTCCAAGTCAGAAAAAAGCTCTTGGTTGCTCTTTTTCTATATAGAAAGTATAATACTCAAAGTCCAAAAAACTCTGAAGTGTTACTCTTCTTCGCAATTATAAATGATACAGTAGGTACTCTTAACCTTAACACGTTTTTTCGATTCAATCGCTACCCACCATGCCTTTCTTTATGTACGTTTTGCCTCATATCAGATATATGCCTCCAGATTTTGCAACACCAGCTATATAGCCTCCTTTTCGTTTGATTTTTATGCTCACATGACCCCTCCAGTACAACTGGCCTTTCCACTCTGTCCTCGGTAGCAATTAAATGCTTATTTTCTGGCTTCTTACTCCATTGATCCTTTTGTCAACACACACAAAGACCCATCCTCTTAATTCCAGGGGTTACGCTCACTTTCGATTTTGTCAAAACATATTCCGAGGATGTGAAAACGTGAATCAAGAGCGAGACTCTTGGATGTGGAAGACCGAAATGGAGCTATGGTTACTACCGCGTCAGTTTCTTCTGCTTAGATCGATGTCTCTCTGGTAAAAAAGGCTTTGGCTACCTTAGTGATAGGTCAATAGGACTGATCTATCCAGAAAATCTTGATACTTGGAACAAACTCGGTAAACTGTGGAGATGGGTATGCTACGTCTACAGGAAGGCACAGTGTAGTTAAACACATTTTCTTACCTAGAGTACCATTTTCTTTTCTTGGCTTTTTCATTTGATACATTGGACTGCGGTTTTGTTTTCTGAGTATAACTTGCACAGTCGCGAATTCATATCCTTCGATGTGTCTTCATTTAGACTCATTTTTTCCTGAAGAAACTCATCACTTCATAACCTCCTTTCATTGGTTTTACCTATTTCTAAAAGGGATGAGATGTTTTTTATTGAACATTTACGTCTTAATTGTATGTAATTATATATAATTATTTTGTGTTTAATGGATGTGTTCTTTTGTCACAGGCTATATAGACTTGTCAAAAAGGCGAGTGTCAAAGGAGGAGGCAGACGAATGTGAGGGGAAATATTCCAAGGCCAAAGCTGTGAGTCAAAAATAGACATTATGAAAATTTAACATTTATTATGCTATATACACTGTCTTACTTCACCTTCCTCGTGAAACCGTTGTATAACGACGAATGATTAATATTCAACACATTTAACACCACATTTTACATAAATACAACAACCTAAAGCTTAGGGTAAAGGGTATCAACAAGTCCAACTATATTATTATCTGTAATATTGTTACTATTGCGATTTTCGTTCGTTTAAGAAAGTATTCCATAAGAATCCATGCCATTTTACAGAAGTATAGGTGTTCGAAATTTGAAAACAAAAATAAAAGAAGAAGCAGGAAATCTGCAACGGTCGACCTCAGGACTTATACATTACGAAACCTACACTACTTTACCAATGCTACAATTCGGGAATAAAGAATTCACTGCGTCAAAATGAATCTCAAATTTATTGGCAAAAAATGTTGGATTGTCAATGTCTGTTTATTTTACGTGTTATATTACTTTATTTTATATTATTTTGGTTTATATTTTGTTGTTTTATTGTTTTATGTTACATTGTACGTTTTTATGATATGTTGGATATGTTATGCTGTTTTATGTTATGTTGGATATGTTATGCTGTTTTATGTTATGTTGAATGTGTTATGCTGTTTTATGTTATGTTGGATGTGTTATGCTTTTTTATGTTATGTTGGATGTGTTATGTTGGATATACTATGCTGTTTTATGTTATGTTGGATGTGTTATGTTGGATGTGTAATGCTGTTTTATGTTATGTTGGATGTGTTATGTTGGATGTGTTATGTTGGATATACTATGCTGTTTTATGTTATGAAATGCTATGTTGGGTTGTGTTTCTCTTGATCTAAGACAGTAAAAATATGTTACACACAAGCTGAAGTTTGATTGTTGATGACAATCGTAAAACCTCTTTAGCATGGATTAAACCATCGCCCTTAGGACATCGTATGTAAGCTATGCTTTTATTGGAACACGCATTCAATATCTTCATTTATTGTCTATGATAGGTCAACAGTTTTCTGTGTCATGTGGCGTCTCTCCTTGCGTACGACACAGATCAACAACTGGAGGAGCTCTACTCACGTACAGCTTGGTACTTTGACAAAAAGTACCAGAAACAAGGAGCATCGTATGATGCATTCAAGTGTTCAGTGAGGTAAGTTGAAAAAATATCATGTTTGTATTCAACCGAATGCGAAACCTTGCAAAATCTTGAAAGACGTCTTACAAAACCTAGTGATGACCAATGCAGACCTATGAAGTTTTATCAAGGTATTAAGACGATTATTATAATCGTCAGTTGTTTGATCATTGTGCTTTCCATATATTTATACGGTTATCCATAAAAAAGATTTTTTTTTCTATGAACCATGCTCCACACATAAAAAGATTTTTGTTTAAACCTACAGCCAGCCCGAGTTGTTTGACGGGTGTAACCTGGATACCGATACGAGAGACGTATTACTAGCTAGCATCAGACAGAAATTATCGCCCAAAATAGTCAAAGTCAGAGCAGGTAGGTAACCGAAGTAGGGATATGTAGATAATAATTATGTTTTTTTATATTCCTTTGGTAGGAAATATTAGAATGTATAGACATAGACACCTGTAATCAAACTATCGCGATGAAAAATGATGGAATACAAAACCTGTGTTTCACACACTTACGGTGTGCAGTTATTTAGAAGAAACATGATAAGCTATAATGTATATATTTGTTTTACCACAGACACTTGAGTTTAGACATTAGAACAATAATCAGATAACAAAAAATGGTCCTTTGATAAAAACAAATTTCATTTATTTATTTATTTAGGTCTCTATTTATGTTTTCCTGAAGGCTCAATAGATAATAAAAGGACTTGTCGGGAACCTGATCGGCCTGGATATTTATTTCCATATTACGTCATACAATCTATTGTTTTATCGTAATTAAGGCATTTTTGTTCGACATAATAATATTGCGTTTTTATGACACTAAGACAACGTGACGATAGTTAGACATAACTTTTTTTTTCGCGAATGTTTCCATACATTCTTAGTTTTTCGATAAGAAGAATATATAATTGGTTTCTGTTTATATGAAATTTCTTAGACGCATCTTAAATTATTAAGCTGGGCGGAGCATGCAAACATCTTTCTTTACACTTTAGCTCAGAAACCTCATATAAATGGATCTTTTCATCACATTATCAAGAATGTATGCGAATACCCCACATTGAATAACTGGGTAAAATGAACCGATACAGTGTACGCTTGCTGTCGTTATATAGATATAGAGGTAGCATGTACAGGCTACGAAGGGGTTGATGCTGTAAGGAGGGCGTTGAAGAAGGGACTGGAGCTGACAACAGGAGAAAGTCCTGTAAAGGTAACTCAGCCGTAAGATGTGTGTCCGAAATGTCCTTTTTAAGTTGATTTTTTTTCAATAAAAGAGCAAAATCAGAATCAGAAAATAGAATTTTCGGGTTCGACGTTTTCCTTCGTCTCATAACAAGTTCTGGTTTAACAAGCCCCTAAAAGATGCTATAATCACCCGAAATTCCAATCCCTGATCAGTCTTATTCAAAGAACCCAATTCATTTCAAAGTATTCAGTTGGGTTGCAAAAGAGTTTGACATGTTATATGTCCAATGAACCTTAATGCCCTAATATAAGTATATTAACTATGTTAAACCCGCCATGTACCTTTTTATAGCTTATGTACAAGTTCAATATCATATATAAGTTAGAATTTTTAGTTGGGGTCTTTGAATATCAGTGGGTTGATATTTAAGGTGACTATACTATTTTTCAGTGGGCTTGTTGAACCTTAACCCTGTATAACTTAAACGTTCTTCACTGGAGTCACTGCTTTACCTAAGATTGATATATTGAGTAATATATCACTGTGGTTTATTTTCTGACTCATTTCAACACGAGGTATCTATACACTATAGATCGACACAGGTCCTGTTCTGATCCTTCTAATCGACAGTGAGTTGAAGGCGTTGTCACCATGTTATTATTTCGTCTTCGACGCCGTGTGTCGATGAATGTATCATTTACCAGATAAACATGATTTCCATCTTTTCGAATATTTACTTTATGTTAATGGCCAGATTTATTTACCAGATACATCTGATTTCCCCACCGGTGTTTGTGGTATCCACCAGCACAGTGGACTGGCAGGCCGGGATATCGAAAGTGACCGCTGTACTGGACGTGATCAAGGCTAGTATCACAGAGGAAGGTGGCCTGTATCACACAGATCGACAGGTACGCTTTAATTTAACATGCATACTATTCAAGTTCTATTAAGGTTATACTCCTCTCTCAACTTTACCTATGTTAGACACATATATTCCATGTACTGTAGTAACACACAATTATTGTTGCATCCTCAATATCAACATGTTAACTTTTACAATTTTCATCAGAACTCCGCGAAAAACAAGTCAATGAATATGTAGGTATGATGGTGTGCCAGTGTAAACAGAAATATTCATAATTCATCTCTGATCCAGTTGTCTCACTACTCAGTCACGTTAACCCAGCCATCCCTGATCTAGTTGTGTCACTACTCAGCCTCGTTAACCAAGCCGTCACCGATCTAGTTGTCTCACTACTGAGCCTCGTTAACCAAGCCATCACTGATCTAGTTGTCTCACTACTCAGCCTCGTTAACCCAGTCATCACTGATCTAGTTGTCTCACTACTAATTCAGGTTAACCAAGCCATCACTAATCTAGTTGTTTCACTACTCAGTCACGTTAACCCAGCCATCACTGATCTAGTTGTCTCACTACTCAGTCAGGTTAACCCAGTCGTCACTGATCTAGTTGTCTCACTACTCAGCCTCGTTAACCAAGCCTTCACTGATCTAGTTGTCTCACTACTCAGCCTCGTTAACCCAGCCATCACTGATCTACTTGTCTCACTACTCAGCCTCGTTAACCCAGCCATCACTGATCTAGTTGTTTCACTACTCAGTCACGTTAACCCAGCCATCACTGATCTAGTTGTCTCATTACTCAGTCTGGTTAACCAAGCCATCACTGATCTAGTTGTCTCACTACTCAGCCTCGTTAACCAAGCCTTCACTGATCTAGTTGTCTAACTACTCAGCCTCGTTAACCCAGCCATCACTGATCTAATTGTTTCATTACTCAGCCTCGTTAACCCAGCCATCACTGGTCCAGTTGTCTCACTACTCTGCATCGTTAACCCAGCCGTCACTGATCCAGTTGTCTCACTACCCAGTCTCGTTAACCCAGCCGTCACTGATCTAGTTGTCTCACTACTCAGCCTCGTTAACCTAGCCATCACTGGTCTAGTTGTCTCACTACTCTGCATCGTTAACCCAGCCGTCACTGATCTAGTTGTCTCACTACCCAGTCTCGTCAACCCAGCCGTCACTGATCTAGTTGTCTCACTACTCAGCCTCGTTCACCCAGCCGTCACTGATCTAGTTGTCTCACTACTCTGCATCGTTAACCCAGCCGTCACTTGTCCAGTTGTCTCACTACTCTGCATTTTTAACCCAGCCATCACTGATCTAGTTGTCTCACTACTCTGCATCGTTTACCTAGCCATCACTGATCTAGTTGTCTCACTACTCAACCTCGTTAACCCAGGCATCACTGATCTAGTTGTCTCACTACTCAACCTCGTTAACCCAGCCATCACTGATCTAGTTGTCTCACTACCCAGTCTCGTTAACCCAGGCATCACTGATCTAGTTGTCTCACTACTCAGCCTCGTTAACCCAGCCGTCACCGATCTAGTTGTCTGACTACTCAGCCTCGTTAACCCAGCCATCACTGATCCAGTTGTCTCACTACTCAGTCAGGTTAACCAAACCGTCACCGATCCAGTTGTCTCACTTCTCAGCCTTGTTAAAGGATTTTGGCCACAATTTTTCATAACTTTATATTATACGGTCATTGGATGCAATAATACGTGTAGTGACCCGAGACCCCGTCCGTTTCGGTAGTCAGATGATAGACAGGCCAGGTGACGCCCCATCTATATCAGTATATTTTGAACTCGGTACGAGGTCACGTGATCTGTGACGTCACAGTGGCACGACTTATACGATATACTGTTCATTACGTGTACCCATTCTGACACGCATATTTATACATTATCTGCAAACCAGTGTAAGTAATGACAGCAACCAATATAATAATTATGTTGTATGGGTAAAATAATCAATCGACAAATAAAGACATCAATTCTCCGAAAGAGAAGTTATACATTCAAGTCTGAATCACGGAAATCTAATTCTGTGCCTGCATCTTTTAGCTAAAAGATAGTTATACCACGGACTTAGATAACTCTAATGTAATTCCGTGGTTATACACAGTTTACACACCTAAACATTTTGTTTGTGAAGTAACAGGTTTGTTAATTACCTTAGTTCTTACCACTTGATGTAGCCAAAGGGCATTTACGATACCTACCCGTGAATAAACAGGTGAACTAATTGAAGTGAAAGAAAAACAATCATGAATTGGGGAAGGGCCATTTAAATCATGAAGTGGGAAGGGCCATTTTCATTTTTTGTATCCCGTTTTCAGCCGGCATCTAAAGCAACATTTCAACGAAATAAATATTTTAAACTATCATATTATTCACATTTAATCGTGACAGTGACAGTTTGATTGACACTAGACATACATTGGTTGTTCACGTATACACGTGGGTATACACAATACAATTAAACTATGCCTGTTCTTTTACTTTTCAAGTGATCTACATTCGCGATTATGAGAAAACTTTCACTTTTAAACGTTAATACATTAATGCGGATATGTAACGTTAAATGGGGAATTAAGTATACATGTACACATATAGGAGGAATACATGCGATTTATCAGCAGATTTCAGAACATTACAGTAGATTACATTGCAAATATATGACTCTAAAAAGTCACATAATTAAACTGGCTCTTAAGTCATATTATTTTGTTTTAAATCAAGTAATATAAGGCGTTTTCATTCTGTGTAGCCGCTGTGATCTATTCATATCTTACGTCTTACATCCCTGCCATATAAGAATCTTCCTCCGATGTAAATTTTTACGTAAATAGTAATTTTCTTCGTCCTGTCTTCAACCTAAATTGGTAGAGAATTGTATTTAGTATGTAGTTAATGCCAAGAATCACACTGTCAGAAGTGTCCAATGAAACAAATCAGAAATATATAGGAGGAGTGTAGCTCCGGACCAGTGACACAAACGTGCCCCTCTGACGTCAGAAGTACCACGTGACCTGTAAGCTTATTAAAATTATCGCCAGTAATAAGGAGCGGTCACCATTAATTGCCTTTATCTAGATAACGAGACACGTCTGAAGGCGCGTTGATGGATGATTTGGTATTCATTTAAGAATATTACAGTTTTCGCTTATTTTTACAAAATGTAAAAAAAATCATGGCCCAATTCCTTTAACTAAGCCCTCACATATCAGTTGTCTCATTATTCAACCTCGTTAACCCAGATTTTACTGATCTAGTTGTCTCATTATTCAGCCTCGTTATCCCAGCTTTTACTGATCTAGTAATCTCACTATTCACCCTCGTTATCCCAGCTTTTACTGATCTCACTATTCAGCATTGTTAACCCACCTTTTACTGATCTAGTTATCTCACTATTCAGCCTCGTTATCCCAGCTTTTACTGATCTAGTTATCTCACTATTCAGCCTCGTTATCCCAGATTTTACTGAGCTAGTTATCTCACTATTCAGCATTGTTAACCCACCTTTTGCTGATCTAGTTATCTCACTATTCAGCGTCGTTATCCCCGCTTTTACTGATCTAGTTATCTCACTATTCAGCCTCGTTATCCCCGCTTTTACTGATCTAGTTATCTCACTATTCAGCATTGATGACCCAGATTTTACTGATCTAGTTATTTCACTATTCAGCCTCGTTAACCAAGCCATTACTGATCCAGTTCTCTCACATTTGTGTTGGTATTTTAGAAAACAATTGGCTCTTTTTAGTATATAAATGTTCTGGTATTCCAGTCGTCTCACAATCCATACGTATGCTGACAAAGGGATTGGATATATTATGTCGTACATTCTAAAGCTAACGCAACACGTCTACGGATTTGAATCTTTTCAATGATCTTCGGGATTGATATTCATTTATCGATGATCCACGGTGTATCTAAGGATAAATCAAATATATATATAATAGTTTTGTTACTCTTAGTTATAACCATCACAAAACATCTTGCAAAAACGTTACATCAATTTTTTTTTATTCTGATCAGGGTGCTTACATCATATATATTTTTCCTTTCCTATAAACCTTATCTAAGGATATAGAACACGATGCGTGTCAACCATACATGTGATTTGATTTGAGTTTCTGTTCTCAGCCAAGTGTCATCAATGACACAGATGAAATTTATTTAGCGCGGCGATTACAGGAGCTGGAAGTGGAGAATCGAGAGATTAGCGGTGACGAAAACAGTGATGCTTACAGTGACGACACAAACGATGACATAGAGTCGTGTACCGAACATGACAGGACTGTCATTATAGGATGACTGTTGATACCACTTTGCTATAACCAAGAAGATCATAACTTTTATTCCGTTAATATAAGTTTTTAATAGAATTATGTTTTTATTTTGTTTTTTAGCTTGATAGTGCCTTTTGGCATGAGAAAGTTTCCGTTTTTCATAGTTTCCCTGTTACCATGGAAACAAATATAAAGACATGCAAAAGTTATCGTTTCCGGAGCATATCTCAAGAAACGCTTAATGTAACTTCACAAAACTTTCCAGTTGTCTAAAAGTGCCTTTTACCATAATGGTATTTTCTTTTGCGATATTTTCCTGTTACTATAGAAACGTATGGCAAAACATGCAAATTATCGTTTCTAGAGTATATTCAAGAACAGTACAAAATCACCTCATGACACTTACATTCAAATCTGAAAATATAGTTGTACCTTAGGTTTTCCGTGATATTTCCTTTTTTATATTTTCCTGTTATCACATAAATAAATAGTCAGAATACAAAAATCGATTCTTGCACATATTTCCAGAACAATAAAGGATAACTTCATAGAACTTGATATGCACTTTAATCATGTAATGTTTTTACAAATGTTGTCGCATTATTCTACCCCTCCACATCATTCCTTTTAAATCTCTCTCGTCGAGGGATCTTAATGACATTGCCCTTGTTTTGTTTTAAACCTTGTTATCCACTAAAATAGCATGGCATATCATTGGGAAGAATCGAGAACAAACTTAATCTTATATTATCATATACTATAATATTATTCCTTTGGCTGGGGTCGATAAATCCAGGTATCGACCGAAGTCAAAGGCTACAATAGTTTTATTATTTTCAAAACAGTAATGTTAGCAATCTGAAAAATAAATCACCGCAAAATCTACGGAAGCGGGACGATGCGTTTGTATGGAGTCACGTCATAATTCTATTTTTAGAAACACCCAGTCCTTTAACAAAAATCACGCGCTCCAAGTCAATATCGGTTTTTATCGGTGGACACGTGATGCGTTCACGAAGCAATATTAAGGGTAACTTCCCAAATAACAATGGATCCATGCAAACGTTTGTTTGTAGGATACGAATGACTTATGGCAAGGAAGTAATTCTTACAGTGTTTATAGTATACACCGTTAGAATTACTTCCTTGCCCCATATATATGTATACACATTAATTCGTCTACTCATGGCTACTGTAGACTCTACACACATATCTCAATAAAAATTACAGTAGACACTAGGCATATATCTGAATACAGTTACATTAGCCGCTAGATATTAATCTATTGTTATATATTGCTTTGGATGTTATTTTCATAACACGATATTATAGTTCTATTACTTCTGTATAAAGATGTAATCTGAAGAAGGTTTACTTTAGCTGTTTACTCCTACCACGATATTGTGGTATTTTTATTGAATTTTGATAAGATATAAGGGCGACGTAGAGGGAGAAAATATGGAAATTAAGCAGGCTTACGGTGTTTTATATTTGCAATATGACCGATACCAGTTGGAAAGGTACTGTTGGGAACTCATCTCTGTTTACAGAACTCGTTCAGACTTGCTTATAATGTAAACTTCAACTTCAGAACGGCGTCTGAACTATTATTGAAAAAAACCCAGCGCAACGCAATTATCATATATCCGATTTATTTTAAAAATACTTGTTTGCACAGCATACGTTCATCACATTTGAAATATGTTTGTAAAGCAATATATATATATACATATAAGGCCACTGACGTACGGTAGTGTTACAGAAAATTAATGCCATGGGGCATGACCAAACATATTTATTCCTGATAACCTCAGGCTGTACAGAATGAATTTTGTAAATGTGTACATTTAAAATGACGTTCTTGGTTGTTCTTACTTGAAGTGTAGTTAATTTACGACTAATAATTTAGAACGATTTAAAATTAATCTTCTGCATATGATAACATTCTCATACTTTATCAAATTTTGGAAGGTAAGAATTGGATTCTATTGCTTTTATATAGTTGATATCTTCAACAATATTAACTTGAGGATACCAAAAAGTATAAGTTGTTCGCTAACTCTATAAAAGAATCAGAAAAAATATAATTCGAAATGCTAAGGTGCAATAAAATATATATCTTATCAAACATCTGAACATGAAATTGTGTTCCATTGATATTTCAATGGTGTCAGTTATGTTTTCATTAACTGAGACATATAATGAGGTTGTACGGTTTTGGATCCCCGCCTGTTTAAGCATTCAAGTACACATGACCCAACTATATGGGCTCTATTTATTGACGTATGCGCTGCTGGTATAAAAAAAATCACTTATAACAAAGACTTATTTTACAAAAGTTTTCAAATCTGACTGGACCCTTTGTCAAGCTATGACTGAAGGAGCAAATTGTATTGTTTATCTGTACATCGAAGTGAAATGGTATATTTCATATGTCACTCGATCCGG
The DNA here is from genome assembly GCF_002113885.1 of Mizuhopecten yessoensis. NCBI lineage: Eukaryota > Metazoa > Mollusca > Bivalvia > Pectinida > Pectinidae > Mizuhopecten > Mizuhopecten yessoensis. Next base: position 1,841,622 of record NW_018408645.1, read on the forward strand.
GACGTTTCGCCTATCTAAAGAGTGTGTGCACACTGTATCAAATAAGTTACTTGTAGGATGCAGTTCTGCCCCTCTCCCGTTAGGTCAATAGTGATCATAAAAATGACTCAGCTAGTGTCCCCTCTCGTCTCTGTTCATGTTTTGAGTGGATTCAGATAAATAGGCAAAAGTAAGACGAAACAATGAAATAATAATACAAAAGGTGATGTTGAAAAGTTAAAACACGCGTACAATTAAATTCATATACATTTGTACATGTATAAAACACTTATTAATTGCAAACAGGATGAACCACAAATTTAAAAACACGTATTTACAGGAAAACCTTGAATATATTCAAAATTTTATTTGCACCATTGTAACTACAAAGTAGTTTGAAGGCAAAATAGAAAAACACAGTGAAATACATGTAGAAAAGTCGCAAAGTGATTGCTTATATTTCTTATATACATTAACATGAACAAAATTAACTTAGCTTCAAATAGAAAATTTGATTTAAACATTTTTAGCTGCAACGTCTGTTTAATGAATAAGCAATAGTCCAGTATAAATAACTTATATAAGATATCTCATTTAATTTCTATATGAGATATCTCATATAGGATATAAGATATCTCATATAGTATATAAGATATATCTTATATCGCACATAAGATATCTCATTTAATTTTCTATATAAGATATCTCATATAATATATACGATATATCATATAGCTATATAAGATATCTTATATAATTGAAATTTCGTTGCTTTATAAGATAACTGATATAGAATGAGATTTCGTGGCATTAAAAACCAGAAACTAATTTCTCCCTCGAGAATCATTCGGAGCACATTCAGGATTGCATTGGGCGCAATGGCGGAGAGGGATGGTACGGGTGCTGTATTTTCCCTAGGCCTAGCTCGCCTTGTCTCTCTTATAGCGGCCAAAGCAGAGGCTGCTATTTCCCGCACTCTTGAAGTGGGCTCAGACATAATGGCGGTGACAGGAACACGTGTTGTTACAACAAGCCTACTGTCCCGAGATATTCCGGACGGGGAGACTTCATTTTCGACATTTTGTTAAAATCTCGTTCCTATATAAGATATCTTATTTAGTAACGAGACTTTAATTATCTTATATAGCTATATGATATATCTTATATATTATATAAGATATCTTATATAGAAAATTAAATGAGATATCTTATATACGATATAAGATAGCTTATATAGTATATAAGATATCTCATATAGGATATAAGATATCTTATATAGCATCTCATTTAATTTCTATATAGGATATCGCATATAGTATATAAGATATCTCATATACTATATAAGATATCTCATATGCTATATAAGATATCTTATATAGTATATAAGATATCTCATATGCTATATAAGATATTTTATATAATTCGATGAAATACAGGATCGACATTGCCCCTTGAATAAATGTTAAGTTGGCTTGCCATAGAAATAATCAAACTGCTTATTGCTATTTGCTGATCTGATTTTTCTGCTTAACATATTTTAGTATAAATCCATGTACCATACTTCTGCATTATAAGTCAGGACAGGTTTTACAAGGGATTGAAAGAGTTTACACTGGGCATCTACTGGAAAGTTTGTGATATTTTCTGCATTTTTTTTATTGCAAAAAGAACGTTAATACCTTTGTTGGACAATTCCTTTACAGACGGTGTACATTTACCTGCTGTATTTACCAGGTTACCAATATATAACTACTCTTTAGTCATGTCTATATTATCGTTACCAATATTAAATTTGTAGTTTTTAATAACACGGTTTGTTGAATTGAATATCATTGCTTTTGTTTTCTGAGTATTTATTGAAAGTTTCCATCTATTGCAATATGTATATAAGTCATTTAATGATTTTTGTAATCCCTCGGCTGTTTCAGACAATATTACCAGATCATCTGCGAACATAAGGCAACCTAGTTCCGAGTCAACAAGCTTTAAAGGATCATTTTTTTTAATAAATTAGGAAGATCATTTACATACAAATTGAACAGAGAGGGGCTCATACTATCCCCCTGCTTGAGTCCTCTAAAACTATCAAAGTAAACGGAGAAGAACGAATAATTTTTTTAAGGCAGATGTACATATTACTAATGACTTGAAAGCGTTTGCTGCCGATACCATATCTAGCTAACTTATAGAGCAAACATTTCTCCATTGTTAAAATCAACAAAAAAGGCAAATACTTTTTTCTTTTTCCACAAACATATTTGGTAGTGAGAGATTTAAGTACAAATAAGCTATCTGTGGTTCTTTGCTTTTTCCTGAAACCAAATTGAAGGTCGGATAATTTACCTGCCATAAATTCAGTGAGTCTTTTGTTTAAAATAGAATTAAACAATTTACTGAGACAACTAATACGGGATATACCTCTATAATTAGTTGGCATGCTTTTATCTCCAGCTTTAAATATAGGAACCAAGTGTGATCTGACCCACCTTTCTGGATAGTAACCACAATTTAAAATGATATTGAATAGTTTTGATAGAATATTCAGCATAACTGGAGAAGAGTGCTTTATGACCTCGTTTGTTATATTATCTGGGCCACAACTCTTGCCACATTTGTGATCTCGAATTGCCTGTTTAATCTCCTTCATACTCATATCTTGGTCAGTTATAAGTTTAGTATCAAGCTTTGTAATTAGAGTGTCAAATTCTTGAGAAATATAATCATCAAATTCTGGATTGACCTTTTGTTTGCGACCCAGGTCCTTAAAATGATCAACAAAAGCAGACCAGTTAACAGGGTCCACATTTTCTAATTGCTTTTTATTTATAGATTTAAGAAAAGCCCAAAACTGTTTAGAATCATGTGCTGGAATATTATTGAGTTTACATGGTAGATTTTTTTTTGATATATTATTTCTTTGCCTTTGTAATTGACTTCAATTTCTTTACCATAAAAAAGAAACTGGCATGCAATTCTTTATCAAATGGCTGTTTTTTCATCTTCTGACCTAGATTATTTACTGTGCTCCGTAAACTGAAAAACTCACTATCAGTCCGCTGTGACCGTTTCTTCCTTTTTTTCTTTCATTTAAATTTAATAGTCATACAGGATTCTTGCATTACACTGTAGATATTACATAATTTTTCGGAAGCTTTATCAATACTTTCCTCATTATCCGCAATTTGCATCTCTTGAAAGTCAAGGATTTCATTTTGTAGATATGGTAAAGTAAGACTATTTACCAGTTTTTCTCTAGACATGTTGTTCCACACATATTTCTTTAAAGTGTGTAGCCTGGGCTTTTTAAGTCCACCAGACTTGACATTACAAGATAGTGTGACTCTTATTTGAACATGATCTAATAAATATGAAGGTTGTTTCACAGTAAAATATTTAACTAAGGAGAGAAGGCTAGAATTGACAATAATATAATCCACAACACTACAACCAAAACTTTTATAGCATGTGAAGTTTCCAATAGAGTCGCCAACAAACCTTTCATTTAATATTCTCAGGCTTGAAGAAATACACAAATCCAGAAGTTGTCTCCCCTGATGGTTAGTGACTGAATCTACAGAATTTCTGCATGCAGTGTTGTCAGCTTGATAATTGTTAGGGAGAAGATGAGAAGTATGTTCTGATGATTCATCGTTTAGTGTGAAATCTGGACAGGAGCCAGTTCTGGAGTTAAAATCTCCCGCTAGCAAAATATTTCCCTGTGGCTAGTGATGCCACTTCAGCCTCAATATTATGGTAGTCATCTTCATAGTAATTTGATGATACTGGTGGGATGTAAATTGCACAAATGAAAGCATCTTTTTCAAGACCAAAACATGTTTGTCTAGTTGGATCCACAGTCTATTAGAAGATGCTGTGGCTTTACTTACATGTGTTACTCTTTTAGCAATTGAGTTTTTAACATAGATATTTATGCCCCACTGTCTCTTTTCGTCCTCTTATTTTTCTTTCTACATTTAGAGAAAGTAATAAAATTAGATTGGGCTACATTTGATCTCCTGTCCAGGTTTCTAGAAGTATGTTAATATCACAATTTAGATGGGATTGAAATGCATCATCATTATGTTTCCCTCCAAGCCCGTTTATATTCCAACATGATATGGTAAGCTGATCTCTTGTTTTGAAATTGATCATATCTAGCTATAACTATCTATCATGAACTTGTGTGTTGTAGTGACCCAAACAGTTTCATTGTGAATTAGTACATTTATAATTTTATAATCATATATTAGATTGACAATGTAGTCTGCTCAACTCTCTTCTTATTACCGTTTCAATATGTACATGTGTAAAACCTGGCATCCCACATTTCCTTTCATCATATACAGGTTATGTGGTATGGGTCCCTATACCACACATATTCTTCATACAAATTTGTTTTGATAATGTATTTCAATTCTAGAATAAACAATACATTTTCACAAATCATCTGATTATCTGTCCTGTCATCCAACAAATTCCTGTGACTGGTTTAATTATCAACATACATGTATTAGACCGAGATCATCCAACATCAGTAAATATATGGTATTGGAATTCGAAACTTCAATACCCCTCAAGTACTGGCTTATATGTACTTACTACTTAGTGCATGTACATAATTAGTCTCTACATGTCAGTTATAATATGCTATACAATTTATATACACTGCAAAATTCATACACACTGCTTGACTTATGAAGGAATGCCATTATGCTGACCTTATCATGTTACTAATTACATGACATTGACCTTGTTCAAACTTGATATGCTATACTAAATGTGATATGCATACAACACTACAGGTGTTACCAAGTTAACTGACAATGAACTAACAATGAAAAGATACAACAAATTCAGTAAAAAAGTAACAATGAAAAATACAACAAATTCAGTAAAAAAGTAAATACAGGCCTTGTGTGATCCTGACCCAAATAATACTACATATACTTATAAAACTCTTAGTAACTTGCAAGTCAAGAATGACCTTGACCTTGATCATACAATAGTTAATATTGTTAGTAAATCAATATGATTATACACTGCCCCACCAGTGATTATATCCTCAAGTGTTACTGTGAATACCGGTGAACCCGAATATCATGATCCTTGTAGCGGATAGCTTCCACAAGGGATGCTACGATTCTGTCAATACTATGGTTCAGATTTTGTTTAGATTGTTTTGGTGCAGGGGAAAGGGGAAAACTGTTATCTCTGTATTCCAACGGTTGTCACTGTCACTCGATACCCATATGGAAGAAGATTGTGTGAAACTGATCACCCCTAGTAGGCCATTTAACACAGATTTGTAGTTCATCACTAAGGTACGGATTCCACTCATATTAGGGTAAATCCCGTCCTGCATTTTCTCTCTGACGAAATTGTTTTGGACAACAACGTGAATACCGAGAGATTCACACAAGGCGTGAAGCCTGTCATTGAATTCTAAACGTTTGTTTTGGTACATATTTGAACTGTGTTAATTGTTATACCATCTTGGCAGAACTTCACTAACCACAATTTCTGTATTGTGCTGCGAAGTCAGATATCAATCCGTATCCATTTGCTGATCAACTCGTCGTCCGAATATTTCCACCTCAACGGTCGGGTTTGTTTGAGACAAGTGTTTGCGTACAGCCGCCATGGTGACAGCATACTCAATCCGGTGCTCCATTGGGATTAGATCCCTGTTCTTGAGATCGAAGTAAAAGTTCGGTTCCTCTCCTAATATCATACAGCCAATTACAGGACATGTGTTGACAATAGTAAGACATGGTGCCCCAGAAGAGCCTTGTTCTTGATTAAAGGAAAGTGGGACAAAACTGTCGTCATCCAGTTTCTGGTAGGCTGTTCGAATCTTCCCGCAATTGGTCGACGGTCCCAAGTCTGTTTCCAATTGACTTTTTATTTTAGTGATATGCGCCTTCGCATCTTTTATTCTTGGCGAACCTCGAGGGATAATTCCTATATTAAATTCATACATTTCGAATGTGTTGTGCGGGTTACCATATCCAATGACATGAAAAGAACTAATCTTTCCCATGAAAGTCTCCACTGGAATCTGAAAAGGCTTTGGGATTGTTTGAGACTGGACTCGTTTTCTTAGTTTAAGAATTGCGTAATCCAACAGTTTGTCAGAAGCAACAATGTATGGTTCTACGCCAAACTGCATGTCATTCTGGTTCCGTAAAAAGGAGACGTTGATGTGTGAGAAATTCTGCTTGTCGGGTGTCAAACCATTTGCCGTCATCACCTCTGAGGTAAAATTAAATAGTTATATCGAATAACGAAATAAGAAAAAATGACATTCCTATATGAAATGATGTTCGTTTAAGTCGGATCATTCAAATGATAACTTATTTTATGTAGAAATTACGGTAAGATAGTTTATATAAACTGTGCTGCATCACTAGATATTCATATTTACTTAATATAAATTTTACACACAAAAACAATAACAACAGAGGAATTGTTTGGTTATTGTATGGTATGGTACAGAAATTACGGTGTGATGACCACATGTTAATACAAATATGTACAAGGACTATTGCAAAGGTTATATCAATGTTTTGATCCTAATACACAACGGTTAGTTTCCTGTCGCTATAAAGTATCCCAAAGCCTGTTATTTATCGGCTAGAATCCGTTACCCTTGATATTTTACTGTTTTATTTCAATGCCTTTACATACCAATGAATCCCATGACAGCGTGCCGTGCCGTCATCACATACTGTGGGCCAACACGGAATGCTGTGGCTGTCTGGCCATTGGTCGTCTCCATTAGACCAACGGATGTTCCCCAATCAAGCATCATTTCTAGGTCAAATCCCGTCATACCGGGCATGTTACGTTTGTAAGTGTTAGTTTCTATACATTCACCTACAAATCGTAAATAACCAATGGATATAATATTGGTAATTACACCAAATAACATCTTTCTCACATTTAACTGTCGAGCCGGACACCGTTCCCTGGCGACATTTGTACCATAAGGTCATTTCTTGACACGGTGTCCAAACTACACACAGTGATCTACGTGATAGGTGTATAGTTGTGCCTGCAGACAAAGTATCTAATCACTTAATCTTTGTAAACACCATTACATTCTGGCTTGCAGGCTTGCTGGATAGCCAAGGAAACCTTACCTATATATTTTTTGCAATTTTTCGAAAGTAGCAGATCTAATATATCACGTTTCTTTATCACGATCTTTCCGATTTACCACCAATGATATTGATACAGGCCTGTCTTGTTTTAAGTGGATTTCGAAACCTCACATTAATCCTTATAAACAACGTTCTATCGCTGCCTCTTTTAGATGCTCAACTAAGAAATTATCAAAAATATCCACATACCATTCTCAGTAACATTAAATCAGGGCTGTACTTGTAATTTGACACTGTTTACTCAAGAAGTGGAATAAATGGTACGTTATATATAATATGTATATTGATTTTGAAGAATTCAAAAGATCTTTTGATCAATATCGAACATCCTGTTCGCAAAAAAGTTTTTCTATCAAAACCTTTGACTTTTTGACCCTTTACACCACCATACCATACTACTGAACAAATTGAAGTAACGCCTTCGTCTTTTATGAATTTATTGATACGCTTACCAGGACTGGTAAAAAACTTAACCAAGTCCTTCAATTCCAAATTCAAACATATATCGACGATGTGCATTCTTTATATCTTTGTATCAAATCCAGTACTAATTTCTTGAGTACGTATTAGATACCCATTGTGCAAATTGTCCAGTATATATAGGATCTTAAATGAGTTTTCATTTCATATGAGATTTTATGAAACGAGTCTTAGAAGTTTTATTTTTGCGAGCCTTCGAGAGCAGAAATTAAAACTTCGAGACGAATTTTATAAAAGCTCATATGAAATGAAAACTTTAAGATACTTTTTATCACATAACTCAGAAAACTTACATTTTGACAGGTTTTAAAGCCAAAATGTAGTGGGCTTAATCAAACGGAGACAGCCATTTTGTTGCGCCATTCACAATTTATGACCTCACGTCATTTACCATATTATGACGTCACAATCGATTTCTGACTGACACTGCCAATGAAAAAAAACGCTCATATGTAAAAATATTACACGAGCAAATTCACTGGATAACAGGCCGATTATGTGATAAAACTGAATGAAGACTAATTATGTCACAGTCTTGCGCCTAAACACACAAATGCTATCCATTCCTTATATATACGCACCTTCAAGGTGAAAAGGGCTGATCAGTTGAGAGTTTTGTCTATTTGGCTGTCTGTTTTCTAAACGATGACCTGTTTTTGGGAAAAATAAAAACAATTGTATTGGATAGGCTGTATCTCATGGCCTGTCGAACGTTGCATTATATGAACATTTTGTGTTTTGTGTTCAAATCTTGTGATTTGTATAAAAAAAGTGGTCAGCTTGGAGATCATCCCGAGATATGAGGGGGTAAACTGAAAAATCACAAATGGTCTCTATTTGACAAAACTACATGTTCTGTTTTGAAACTTTCTTCATAATTTTGATGTATTGTTTATGGTTTAGCTGCAAATAATAGAAAATGCTTAAAAAGATGAATAGTAGGTCACTGTGACCTTGTTATATATCGGCTTAGTTATGTCAACAATTTGTCAATTTTTTGTGCCTAAAATCATATCAGAACCCTGCAATTATCTTACCATAATTTAATTTATACGTATCTTAATTAAATCTCAACAAATGTAATTGAACACACACCTCAAATTAAATGTTTTTTTTCCCCATCATTTTTAAATAATAGACTTCTAAGAATTGAAAGAAATATTGAAACGACCCTCTAATAAAAATGATATCTATAGCCTCATGAATCTCACTTAAATACAATATATATTTATGAGTTGGATATGCATAGGTCTATATGGCAATTCATGAAATGATTTACACAAAATGTGTATGGATCAAACCGATGTAGAGGTCCATAAGCATTCTGGCTAGCACTTACATATGGCGCCGGATCATTATATCAAATTGTAATACTCCTATGTGCCCAATTGTTTACCCTATGCAAACTCTATGCAAGTTATAACTATCCAGAAAAATACATGTTAAAACAACATCAATATTTAGTCGACCTTGAGAAACTGGTTTAATTTTTCTAACTGCTGTAGGTGGAATTTGAATATTAACCGTCGTACATGGAAAAACTTGTATGGATTAATAATGTGACCTGTGAAGTGGGCACAAATGACACTATAATCTTTTAGAATGGACTACCAAAATTATTTGTCCAAGACAAAGCGAATATACTGAAAGAAATATCAGCAATGTACATTTATTATCGGTATCTGATATTTTCCTGAGTTTAAGATATCTATATTTAGATTGTAAACAAAACATTGCATCTTACAACCAATCAAACGTTCTCATGTTCTCTCTAACATTCACTTCGACCATAAAGATATTCAGAGAATCCAGAAAACAGTGCTACATAATCATTTCGAAAATATGTCTCACGTCATTTTATGCGATTTAACTTTTAACTGTAACCTTATCTTCACTGTTTTTATATGGCAGATTTGTTTTATATTTTCCCGCGTAGCATATCATCACATCTTAGTTAAATACGGACAATATTCATTCTAGAATTCAGTACTACTGCAACTTGGCAGTGTTTACACACGCATAAATGAATGTTTTACACGACAGTATGAAAAATGACGAGAAAGATAAACGATATTATTTTAGATATTATCATCACTGTACCAAAATCAGGACACATTTTAGATAATTATCAATACTTTTTATACCATACCATCAGTTCCAAAAATGTTTGTTCTTTTTTGATAAATATCCACTGGCCCTTACACCGACGTTGCTGTACACTGAAAGGGACACTTCGATATTTTGGCAAATATTTTGACATAAACTATTAATATCGGCAGATAAGTATGCATAGTTGAATTATTTAAGAGTCAACGAGGGATCTGATTAAATTTGTTCTCCAAACTAGCATTGGTTTAGATAAAATAGACTTTTGAAAATGATATCCAAACAAATACCGTGTCACGGCATGTAAATCAGGAAAGTTTTGTTTTGGTAAATATTCTTACCTTTAAATTGTCCATGTAAAGATAATCCGCAACCAATAAAGCTTATCTCCAGTTAAATTGTCATTAAAGTATTGTCAAATGAAAACTGTCTGCATAAAAGCACTTCTTTGCATTGCATGACAGTTTCTTTGGCTTTTTCCCCACAAGTGTCCCGTTTTGGGCACTGTCCCGATTTGGGTACAGTGACGTTATATATCAAGCTTTTTAAGTAGAGGATACGCGATATGTGAACAATGACTTGCCAGAAGTGAGCAGACTTAGCGAAATAACGGTTTCCGTATGCCTGCATTCCGGTTTACCAAATACTTGTTGCCATTTCTTAAAACTTAAAATGCGCAGGCTCAGTGAAAGCTTTGTTAAAGAGAGGAAAATAAAATGACGACCTTCCTATTTTGTGTCATTTTGATGAAGAAATATACGTTCTCAATTTGACTATAGAATCGTATTGCATGAGTGTTGTTAGTATTCTAATATCAGATTTATCACTACTGTATTGTTTTCGATAGAAAAATATAATGTAACGAAACACTACATTACCTTCATACATAGCGCCTTTTTTCTTCTTACTTAACTTCTTCTTCAATGGAGGAACATCTAAAAAATGCATAATCATTATGTTAGATATGAATTATTTGTTATCAGAATCAATCGTACCGTTTATTGTTTATTATAGTACACTTTTTATGTGCTTAATTTATTGAGGGCAATTGAATAAATTCTGTCAACTGTGTTGGTAATATATTTGACGTTTATAGTTTGATCTTTCTAGTACAATCCTTCGAAGTATTCTCCCTTAGCAGAAAGCACATTCGCCCTCGCGTTATCCATGAGGTTAATGCTGCACAGAAGTCTCCTCTTGGTATACTGGCGAGACACTCGAAGATTGCATTAACCAGAGCACTTCTAGAGGCATACAGATTCCCAGAGATAATTTTCTTTAGTTAGGAAAACAAGAGTATTTGAACAGGTTAACGGGGTGGTTAGGTGGTCAATATGTACTACCTTCTCTTACTTCAAAAATACATGTACGCTATTTCTTTTGAAGGTTAAAAGCATTGTCGTGAATTAGCTGGATGCCATTCAACCCTTTACTTAGAATCTGTTCTTTAAATGCTTTTGCAATCTGCCAAGGCGCTAAACTATTTCATTGCCAATTCGTATGGGCGTTTTGTGGTGACAGAATCTATCGAATTGCCCTCGTATTCAGGTTTTGTTTTATTTGATGACGTCACGGGCTAATTTTAGCCATTACAACTGTTATATTTTTAATATACAGTAAGTAATTACATTTTGCTTGCTTCATTATGATCACTGTATGACAGCACACTCGTCAAACTCAATATGTATACTAAATATATATAATTGGTATGAAAACCATGACAGTCTATCTTTTTGAATGGCACAGTTTTAGTTACGTTTGCGATAAAAGTTACTGTATCGTATATAACGCCTATAACAGAACGTTTACAGCATATCTGCATAACTGAAACAAGAGGACTAGAGGGCCTGTACCAATCACATGGATATATTTGAATTACTTGATATGAGGTAAAAATACAGCACTCCATGTTAAGTACTGTTTGTACAGATGAAATTTCAGAAAGATCTATCCAGTATTTTTGGCGATATAGCGAGAACAAACTTCATATTTCATCATTTCATCACCTAAAATCATATCAGAACCCTACATTTATCTTACCATAATTGAATTTATACGCATCTGAATCAAATCTCAAAAAATGTTATTAAACACACATTTCAATTTAAATGATTTTTAAAATGATTTTTTAACAAAAAATAACATTTCTCAACAAATTTACCGACAAAGCATAATTACAATTTACCAATAACATGAAAGATTGTCATAAAAATCACCGTTGAACCCCCCCCCCCCCCCAAAAAAATACCTACCTATTTCTTACATGCCATTTTTTTCTTATTCATAAAAGACACATGCTAGACTTTGTAATCATCAATTAATGTAATTTTTGCAAGGTAAACTAAAATAAAAGATGTAAGACTTGGTGTACAGTATGGGGGAAACGATGTCTGAGATACGTGAGGTGAAATTATTCAAGTTTTTACACGAAAACGAAAAAACTGGCAATATGAAACACAGAAAAATAAATTAAGTTTATTTCATGGACCTCTATTAAAGTGATTTCTGTACTGTACCGAGAATAGACTTCTAAGAATTGAAAGAAAAATTGAAACGACCCTCTAATAAAAATGATATCTATAGCCTCATGAATCTCACTTAAATACAATATATGTCTATCTCATTGCAACAACTCTACAAATTGGGAGTTTATTAGATCTTCTGACAGTCAATGTTCAGACAAACATTTATGAGTTGGATATGCATAGGTCTATATGGCAATTCATGAATTGATTTACACAAAATGTGTATGGATCAAACCGATGGCTAACACTTACATATGGCGCCGGATCGATATCTTAAATTGTAATACTCCTATGTGCCCATTTGTTAACCCTGTGGAAACTCTATGCAAGTTATAACTATCTAGAAATAAATGTTAAAATAACTTCAATATTTAGTCGAACTTGAGAAACTGGTTTATTTTTCTAACTGCTGTAGGTGGAATTTGAATATTAACCGTCGTACTTGGAAAATCTTTTATGGATTAATAATATGATTTGTGAAGTGGGCACAAATGACACTATAAACTATTAGAATGGGCTACCAAAATTAATTTGTCCAAGACAAAGTGAATACAATGAAAGAAATGTCAGCAATGTACCTTCATTATCAGTATCTGATATTTTCCTGAGTTTAAGAGATTTATATTTAGATTGTAAACAAAACATTGCATCTTAGAACCAAACAAACGTTCTCATGTTCTCTCCAACATTCACTTCGACCATAAAGATATTCAGAGAATCCAGAAAACAGTGCTACATGATCATTTCGAAAATATGTCTCACGTCATTTTATGCGATTTAACTTTTAACTGTAACCTTGTGTTCACTGTTTTTATATGACAATTTGGTTTTATATTTTCCCGCGTAGCATATCATCACATCTTAGTTAAATACGGACAGTATTTATTCTAGAATTCGGTACTACTGCAACTTGGTAGTGTTTACACACGCATAAATGAATGTTTTACACGACAGTATGAAAAATGACGAGAAAGATAAACGATATTATTTTAGATATTATCATCACTGTACCAAAATCAGGACACATTTTAGATAATTATCAATACATTTTATACCATACCATCAGTTCCAAAAATGTTTGTTCTTTTTTGATAAATATCCACTGGCCCTTACACCGAAGTTGCTGTACACTGAAAGGGACACTTCGATATTTTGGCAAATATTTTGACATAAACTATTAATATCGGCAGATAAGTATGCATAGTTGAATCATTTAGGAGTCAACGAGGGTTCTGATTAAATTTGTTCTCCAAACTAGCATTGGTTCAGATAAAATAGACTTTTGAAAATGATATCCAAACAAATACCGTGTCACGGCATGTAAATCAGGAAAGTTTTGTTTTGGTAAATATTCTTACCTTTAAATTGTCCATGTAAAGATAATCCGCAACCAATAAAGCTTAACTACAGTTAAATTGTCATCAAAGTATTGTCAAATGAAAACTGTCTACATAAAAGCACTTCTTTGCATTGCATGACAGTTTCTTTGGCTTTTTCCCCACAAGTGTCCCGTTTTGGGCACTGTCCCGATTTGGGTACAGTGACGTTATATATCAAGCTTTTTAAGTAGAGGATACGCGATATGTGAACAATGACTTGCCAGAAGTGAGCAGACTTAGCGAAATAACGGTTTCCGTATGCCTGCATTCCGGTTTACCAAATACTTGTTGCCATTTCTTAAAACTTAAAATGCGCAGGCTCAGTGAAAGCTTTGTTAAAGAGAGGAAAATAAAATGACGACCTTCCTATTTTGTGTCATTTTGATGAAGAAATATACGTTCTCAATTTGACTATAGAATCGTATTGCATGAGTGTTGTTAGTATTCTAATATCAGATTTATCACTACTGTATTGTTTTCGATAGAAAAATATAATGTAACGAAACACTACATTACCTTCATACATAGCGCCTTTTTTCTTCTTACTTAACTTCTTCTTCAATGGAGGAACATCTAAAAAATGCATAATCATTATGTTAGATATGAATTATTTGTTATCAGAATCAATCGTACCGTTTATTGTTTATTATAGTACACTTTTTATGTGCTTAATTTATTGAGGGCAATTGAATAAATTCTGTCAACTGTGTTGGTAATATATTTGACGTTTATAGTTTGATCTTTCTAGTACAATCCTTCGAAGTATTCTCCCTTAGCAGAAAGCACATTCGCCCTCGCGTTATCCATGAGGTTAATGCTGCACAGAAGTCTCCTCTTGGTATACTGGCGAGACACTCGAAGATTGCATTAACCAGAGCACTTCTAGAGGCATACAGATTCCCAGAGATAATTTTCTTTAGTTAGGAAAACAAGAGTATTTGAACAGGTTAACGGGGTGGTTAGGTGGTCAATATGTACTACCTTCTCTTACTTCAAAAATACATGTACGCTATTTTTTTTGAAGGTTAAAAGCATTGTCGTGAATTAGCTGGATGCCATTCAACCCTTTACTTAGAATCTGTTCTTTAAATGCTTTTGCAATCTGCCAAGGCGCTAAACTATTTCATTGCCAATTCGTATGGGCGTTTTGTGGTGACATAATCTATCGAATTGCCCTCGTATTCAGTTTTTGTTTTATTTTGATGACGTCACGGGCTAATTTTAGCCATTACAACTGTTATATTTTTAATATACAGTAAGTAATTACATTTTGCTTGCTTCATTATGATCACTGTATGACAGCACACTCGTCAAACTCAATATGTATACTAAATATATATAATTGGTATGAAAACCATGACAGTCTATCTTTTTGAATGGCACAGTTTTAGTTACGTTTGCGATAAAAGTTACTGTATCGTATATAACGCCTATAACAGAACGTTTACAGCATATCTGCATAACTGAAACAAGAGGACTAGAGGGCCTGTACCAATCACATGGATATATTTGAATTACTTGATATGAGGTAAAAATACAGCACTCCATGGTAGGTACTGTTTGTACAGATGAAATTTCAGAAAGATCTATCCAGTATTTTTGGCGATATAGCGAGAACAAACTTCATATTTCATCACTTCATCACCTAAAATCATATCAGAACCCTACATTTATCTTACCATAATTGAATTTATACGCATCTGAATCAAATCTTATTTTTTTTTTTATTAAACACACATCTCAATTTATATGTTTTTTTTTTTTTTTTTTTTAATAAAAAATAACATTTCTTAACAAATTACTCGACAAAGCATAATTACAATTTACCAAAAACATGAAAGATTGTCATAAAAATCACCGTTGAACCCCCCCCCCCTCCCCCCCCCAAAAAAATACCTACCTTTTTTTCTTACATGCCATTTTTTTCTAATTCATAAAAGACACATGCTAGACTTTGTAATCATCAATTAATGTAATTTTTGCAAGGTACACTAAAATAAAAGATGTAAGACTTGGTGTACAGTATGGGGGAAACGATGTCTGATTTACGTGAGGTGAAATTATTCAAGTTTTTACACGAAAACGAAAAAAATGGCAATTTGAAACACAGAAAAATAAATTAAGTTTATTTCATGGACCTCTATTAAAGTGATTTCTGTACTGTACCGAGAATAGACTTCTAAAATTGAAAGAAAAATTGAAACGACCCTCTAATAAAAATGATATCTATAGCCTCATGAATCTCACTTAAATACAATATATGTCTATCTCATTGCAACAACTCTACAAATTGGGAGTTTATTAGATCTTCTGACAGTCAATGTTCAGACAAACATTTATGAGTTGGATATGCATAGGTCTATATGGCAATTCATGAATTGATTTACACAAAATGTGTATGGATCAAACCGATGCAGAGGCCTATAAGCATTCTGGCTAATACTTATATATGGCGCCGGATCGATATCTTAAATTGTAATACTCCTATGCGCCCATTTCTTAACCATGTGGAAACTCTATGCAAGTTATAACTATCCAGAAATAAATATTAAAATAACTTCAATATTTAGTCGACCTTGAGAAACTGGTTTATTTTTCTAACTGCTGCAGGTGGAATTTGAATATTAACCGTCGTACTTGGAAAAACTTTTATGGATTAATAATATGATTTGTGAAGTGGGCACAAATGACACTATAAACTATTAGAATGGGCTACCAAAATTAATTTGTCCAAGACAAAGTGAATACAATGAAAGAAATGTCAGCAATGTACATTCATTATCAGTATCTGATATTTTCCTGAGTTTAAGAGATCTATATTTAGATTGTAAACAAAACATTGCATCTTAGAACCAAACAAACGTTCTCATGTTCTCTCCAACATTCACTTCGACCATAAAGATATTCAGAGAATCCAGAAAACAGTGCTACATGATCATTTCGAAAATATGTCTCACGTCATTTTATGCGATTTAACTTTTAACTGTAACCTTGTCTTCACTGTTTTTATATGGCAGATTTGTTTTATATTTTCCCGCGTAGCATATCATCACATCTTAGTTAGATACGGACAATATTCATTCTAGATTTCTGTACTACTGCAACTTGGCAGTGTTTACACACGCATAGATGAATGTTTTACACGACAGTATGAAAAATGACGAGAAAGATAAACGATATTATTTTAAAAATTATCATCACTGTACCAAAATCGGGACACATTTTAGATAATTAACAATACTTTTTATACCATACTATCAGTTCCAAAAATGTTTGTTCTTTTTTGATATCCACTGGCCCTTACACCCACGTTTCTGTACACTGAAAGGGACACTTCGATATTTTGGCAAATATATTGACATAAACGATCAATATCGTCAGAAAAGTATGCATAGTTGAATTATATAAGAGTCAATGAGGGTTCTGATTAAATTTGTTCTCCAAACTAGCATTGGTTTGGATAAAATAGACTTTTGAAAATGATATCCAAATAAATACCGTCTCACGGCACGTAAATCAGGAAGGTTTTGTTTTGGTAAATATTCTTATTTTTGAATTGTCCATGTAAAGATAATGCGCAAACAATAAAGCTTAACTACAGTTAAATTGTCATTATAGTATTGTCTAATGAAAACTGTCCACATAAAAGCACTTCTCTGCATTGCATGACAGTTTCTTTGGCTGTTTCCCCACAAGTGTCCCGATTTGGGCACTGTCCCGATTTGGGTACAGTGACGTTATATATCAAGCTTTTTAAGTAGAGGATACGCGATATGTGAATAATGACTCGCCAAAAGTGAGCAGACTTAGCGAGAAAATATTTGGACTCCAAACAACGAAAGTTTCATTGCATTCGAAAACCATAAACAGTTTCCGTATGCCTGCATTCCGGTTTACCAAATACTTGTTGCCATTTCATAAAACTTAAAATTCACAGGCACAGTGAAAGCTTTGTTAAAAAGAGGAAAATAAATTGACGACCTTTCCTATTTTGTGTCATTCTGATTAAGAAATATACATTCTCAATTTGACTAAAAAATCGTATTGCATGAGTGTTGTTAGTATTTTAATATCAGATTTATCACTACTGTAAAGTTTTTTGTAGTAGACAGAAAAAATGACATAACGAAACACTACAGTTACCTTCATATAGAGCGTCTCTTTTCTTCTTCTTTGAAACTGAAAATGCATAATCATTATGTTAGATATGAAATACTTATTATCTAGGGGGGACTAGACCCATTTGGCTTCACCCTACTGCTCGCAGGGGGCCACACCCACAGTTTATACAAAACTGAGTCCCCTTGCCAATAGGATGCTTCAGATCAAGAATGATAAAGTTTTATTATCCCCACGCTAGGAGAAAGATTTTAAAAGTTTTACCTCTTTTCCTCCTATTGAGCCCCCGTTCTCTGGGCGGTCACACCCACCGTTTAAACAAATTTTAGTGACTTTGGCTTAAGGATGTTACAGACCAAATTGGGATGAAATCCCTTAATCCCTATGGTAGAAGAATATTTTTAAAGGATTACCTCTATTTGCCTTATTCGGCCCCACCCCTCTGCCCCAATGGAGCCACACCCACCGTTTATACAAAATTGAGTCCCCTTGGACCAAGGACACTCCAGACTAAATGAGGATAAAATTCCTTAATCGCTATGGTAGAAAGGGTTTTAAAGGTTTTACCTCTATTTTCCCTAGTGGGCACCGCTCCTTTTCCCCCACGGGTGTCACACCCACCCTTTATACAAAATTGAGTGCCGCTTGCTCAAGGATGCTCCAGACCAAATTCAGTTTAAATCCACTAAGCCGTTCAAGTTTGTAGCGTTTTAAAGGAAAAGTTGGACGACGGACGCTGCGCCATGGCATAAGCGCACTTGTCCCCCCCCCCCCCTTCCCGGCAGGTGAGCTAAAAACCTCTACTTAAACATGTACATATTTTTGCGTTATTGAGCTTCAAAGACCTTTGTTACTAAAGCTGAGAATATGAATCTTACAAGTACATGTTAGTAGTGTATGTTAACTTTGTTTTGGTTATTGATGATGTTATCATGTCTATATAACTGCTAGTCATCTTTTGCTAGTAAATCTGCTCCATTTTACCTGTGGTGTGGATGTCCCTGTAAATCAACTGTTTATGGTGATGGTTGATATATCACTCAGATGAGGACTACTAACCAGAGGCTATGCCTTACAGAAGTGGTAAAATGCATATTTATTTATTCTTAAATAACTTATTTTTAATGCATACAAATAGTTCTAAAACCTTTTAGGCTGATTGTATGGATGTTGAATTTGATCAATGTCCAAACCAAAACACAACCATAAGTCACACTTTTGTATCATTCACATGGTTTGGCGTATACAGCCTTCGATTTCGTTCATGATATATTACAAAGTTTAGGGAAATTATATGTATCAAAAGCGCAAGTCTTAAAGTTTGAAGACGAATTTTCAAACCATGCATGATAATGTATTTATTTCGATGTATTCAAAAATAATAGAGCCATTCTGAGTCAGGTTACTGAATACAGCTGTTACATTTAATTTAATGAAAATAACCGTATGGAGTATGGTTTAATATAGATTTCACCATCAACATATGGCAAAAAGGTGTACATTAACATTTCCAGTCCATTAGTTTATTCATCGTGGTATGTATGAAAGCTTTGACTATGATTACGGTTTTAATTTACGGATACGTACTGATTCCATGTAACATCATATTTAATATTAAATAATAATATCTAAGCATGAAAATAAGCATGTATTTCCACATCATCATATGCATAATTGTGGGTATATATTTTATGAAATTGAGATTTGATATCGTTTTGGTATTAAAAAATATATTTGTTTTTTTTTTCGTTTTTTCCATCAACCTCATAAATGTTGCTCTTAGCTGAGCTTGCAAGGTTTTAAGCGGGACGAGTTCGACTTTTCGATCATAAATTTCCCCTTAAAAATCTCAGCTTCCCTATCTATGACGTTCGGATGTCGCAGTTGATTCGGTAGTCAAGAGTTTGCTCCGAATATCATGACTTCCGTGACAGCTGTTGACTCCTGACGGACAAACTTACAACACGGGGTTTCCAAAGATGCAGGTAGATGAATAATATGAAGAAGTGTTATGGTCGCCAGCATGACCTCATGGGAAATTATAATATTTCTTTTTGTGAGTGAAGGTCTGTGTTTTTTTTATTATGCTCACAGGTGTCTTGTGGTTTTGTTGTCACTTCACGAGTTCTTCATTTCAGAACGTGACATTACTTGGACTTGACCTAGATTTATGTGGCTGGTGTCGTCGGTAGAGCAGAAGACGCTTACCCTTCCGGAAAACCTGGTCTTATTCTTCCAGTAATTGTTCAAGTGTCTCCATGTTAATCTTTCCTTTGTTCATACTTCCCCCAATTTTAGTGTTCAGTATTCATTTGTAGCTTTTATGTAAAACTTATGTTTGTCGGATAACCTTGCTTGGTGCCAATATAGATCAATAGAATATGAGACTGACATTGAGATCAAGTATTTGCATACCTCACTACACCACAGTTGTTATTTATTTTCCATATTATTCCCAGACAGGCGGGAAAAGAATCGACCTTGTGTCCTTTGACACCCAGAATCTGCAATCGTCAGAAGGAATATATATTTATTTGTGGTGAACTTCATCAATTTTAAAGATATGATTATATCAGACTTATATGAAGCAAGTGATCTAGATTTTTATCTGTCAGCATCTGCAGTTTTCATAAGCCTTGGCTATATGAGTTGAAGGTAAGAAATGAAATACAACACTGGAAATTTGTTCTGACAATGTTGTCTACCAATACAACTCGTCTCTTTTACTTAGCATGACATGATTTATCCTTTCATTATTAATTTTTCATTTATTTATATTTTTCATAATGTTTTTGGGACGATTTATTTTTGTGGAGTTAGGGTGTGTGATATTTTCTTAGCATACCATTAGACAGTTTTGATTATTGATTGCTATACTAGTGTTTCCTTCTTCTAAATTAATTTCGCAGTAAACAAAATATACTTACGTAACTTTACACTCATCACAATACAAGCACCAACCAAGTAAAAGTATATCCGTAGAATAACCGCTGGATCTTGAAAAAAATAAAAACGGTATGAAGGATTGACTGTTCCATTCCCTTCTTATCACAGAGCTGAGACTTTTCAATTATC
The DNA here is from genome assembly GCF_002113885.1 of Mizuhopecten yessoensis. NCBI lineage: Eukaryota > Metazoa > Mollusca > Bivalvia > Pectinida > Pectinidae > Mizuhopecten > Mizuhopecten yessoensis. The sequence continues at coordinate 1,862,448 of NW_018408645.1, forward strand.
GGATTTATTTCACTTTATAAAACATTAGACATATTGTATAAGCAATTATTTTAAATTATTTTAAATTCCAAGTTAATAATAGGTTTTGCGCTTAAAACTGCCATACTTATTTCATATCTTTTAATATAGATCTTTTACTCGACCAAAAATACATTTAGTATTAACGAAACACTGCGCATTCCTAACGTATAGTATTTCCTAATTCTTGAAATATTTGTTTGATTTTCTTTATCATGCATTCAATGAGATTTTGCGAATAATATACTAGGATTGTAAAAATGACATTGCAATGAAATCATATTGTGGAATAGTTGCAACATGATTTTTTTGTTTATTGCCTGCTAAATATCTATATATGGCCTCTATTAGGATGTACTCCTCTGAGACGCTAAAAATGTTCCTGTATAAAACAATTAATTTCCTTGCATATGAATACTTAAACACAGAACAATTAAAACAAGGCATTACAAGTGATACAAATCTCGTCGCATTCACACATTGTGTGACATATGTATGAGGAAATGAAAAGAAAATTCAATGATGTATCAGTATTAGCTCTAGTATAGCAACTACATTCTTAGATAGATAATATATTATTTTTCCGTTGAGGAATGAAGTCGATAGAGCGCTAACAAAGCTTTTTCTAAAATAACTTCAAATGACCTTGACTACAACGTAGAAACCAGAAACGAAAACTTGTTCAATGCATTGCCATACCAAACAATTGTATGAAGTTTCATGAAACTCCGTTCCGCAAGTCGCTTGAGCAAAGTTTTTTCTTTCAAATAACAGTGACCTTGCCCTTTTATGTAGAAACCCGTATTGCAAATTTGTTTGAGGTTTTGTTAAACCAAATCATTGTATAAAGTTTCATGAAAACTCCGTTGATGACCTTGACCTTCAACGTAGAAACCCGAAACGTGAACCTGTTCAAGGCATCGCCATAACAAACACTTGTATGGAGTTTCATGAAAATAAAGTCGGCAGAGCGATGACAAAGAGTGTAACATATGTACAACTTTCGTTGCGAGGGGATAGTAACTGTAATATAACCATATTATAAATACCATACAACTCTGTCTTGAACATTTTACACAAACATTAACATAGGCTAGGAAAACAATGTCTTAATCAAGAAAGATGGATGCTTCAATAAATAAACATTTGACATAATTCAAAAAAAAAATTTGAACAAAATTAATAATCAGTTCTTTTAGTTTACTGTGTAAAGTCGTTCACTCCTCGGTAACCCGATATGGTTCCTGTTCCCACTTATCAGCCAATTTGTTTTCCCCTTTGAGACCAACCTTTCTTACAAGGACACGGTCTCCGACTTCTCACGGACTGACCTGTCGTAGCGATTTTTGTTGCGCAAAGCTACTTTAGCAGCCTCAGTACCAGCAACCTTACAGACATATTCCATTCTATCCCTGAGTTTGCTGACGTACGAGGTCTTATCTGCCGCCCCTTGTTGACAAGGGTCTGTTCCAAGGAAGACGTTCACGGACAGGCGAGGATGCCAACCAAACATTAAATAATGTGGGGAGAACCCGGTGGCATCACTCTTCGAGGCATTGTAGGCTTGAACTAGTGGAGCGACATAAGACTTCCAATCCGCTTTTTGGTGTTCCTCGAGGGTAGCAAGCATACCCAGGAGAGTGCAATTAAATCGTTCCGCCGACCCATTTCCCATAGGATGGTAGGGTGTGGTTCTGATCTTTCGAACTCCCGCTATCTTACAGAGCTCCTTTATAACTTTGCTTTCAAATTTTCTACCCTGATCACTATGGAGACGCTCATGAAAGCTGTAATAGGCTATGAATGTGCAAATAGAGCCTTAGCAGTTGTGCGTGCTGTCTGGTTTCGACAAGGCAACGTCTGAGCATACCTGGTAAAGTGATCAGTGATAACCAGAATATTCTCCCAACCACCTTTGGAGGGTTCCAATGTGAGAAAGTCAACACAAACTAACTCCATGGGTCTCGTGGAATGGATTGGTACCAGTTCAGCCTGAGGCTTCACTGGTGTTTTTCATCTTATGCACCGTCCACAGTTTCCAACTATATTGTCTACATCCTTTTCTAGACCTGGCCAGTAAAACCTCTGTCTAGCTAACCAAAGAGATTTCTCCTTACCTTGATGACCTACGTCATCATGGACCCCCCTTTAGGTGTTTTACCTAATGGCTGTCTAGAGAAGCGGTTCTGTAGAGTACACCATCATGTAGACAAAATCTGCTCCAATTCCTCATGAATTTCTGCACATATGGGGACTCATCCTTACGGTTTTTCCCCCGGGATGAAAACCGGTTCTCTTGAGGTCTATAACCCTGGCAATCTCTTTATCTTCCTGTTGTTGCTTTTGCCAATCTATTGTGCTCAAGCTATCGTCTGAGAGTATCTCCTCACTGGCCAAATGAGAACCTATCTCATCCTGATTAGCTATACTGTCAATCAGTAGAGCTACAACAGTTGCTGACTGGCATACTGCCTTGACAACATCAGAGTCACAAAAAGATGTGCGCGAGAGACCGTCTGCATCAGCATTGTTTTTCCCAACTAGCTAGAGCAGCAACCCACCTATGGCTGGTGGCATCCAGCTTAGCTTTACTTAGCACGTGAGGGGATTATTATCCGTAACCACCTCGAATGTGTTACCATACAGGTAGTCATGGAATTTATCAGTCACCGCCCATTTCAGTGCTAAAAATTCAAGCTTATGAGCTGGATAATTGCGCTCACTTGGTCTTAGTCCTCGACTTGCATAAGCTATGACCTGCTCCTTACCCTCATGCTTCTGGTAGAGTACTGCACCCAGTCCAGTACCACTCGCATCAGTATGTACAATAAAGGACTTGGTATAGTCAGCATAAGCAAATATTGGAGGGCTCATTAACCTTTCTTTTACAGTGTCAAACGCTGTCTGTTGAGCCTGTTTGTCGCTTCATCCAAACTCTGGCTAAGAGATAATTTGGATGTATACCGTCCTGATAAAGGGAAAAGTTAACAGTTGGTTTACGACCTGCGCTCTTGTATAAGATCAAATCACACCGAAAGTTCAGTGAGTGTACACCAGACCTGGAATTAATTTCCCTAATATACTGGTTGAGGATTTCAATCCTGCTTTCCAGTACCAAATCCTGTTGCACAAAAGACTCGGGATACACATGTCCCTTAGAACAATTCCAAATCCTTATGGATTATGAATATGGAGGAATTTCCAAGAAATAAGTTTAACAGTAGGGAATTTAGATACAAATGAAACAAATTTGTCAATATTATTTTTTACATAGACAGAAAATTCATCATCAGTGTTATGGCTCAATCCAATAAATCGACCTACTTTGGTCACAAGTACCTAACCAAATATATAATATAATAGAACCATTTCTTTCAATTATCCCTAGTAAATGTCTAACAATCCAAAAATAATTTTGATCCAAACGAGCTCCTGCTCTACAATGAAATACCAAACTGTGGCCAAAATTCTCAATAATATCTATATGATTTCTCAAGGAAAACCCCTTGTTGCTAGTTAATAAAACTGGTTTAGATTTCAGAATCTCAGGTGCAATTATAGGTTTATCAATAAACTTATTAAGTTTACTTACACTCATCCCAAAAAGAATTGGACCATGATTATATATTTAAATACACAATCAGTATATAGATGAAATATTAATCAAAAATATATTCCAGAACAGGTGTACTCTTCCCCTAAATCAAACAAATCTATTTGACATAAAACAAGGACAATCACAAACATATGTACATTACCTTTCTTTCTGGTGATGGGAAAGGGCGTGCGGGGATATGATGATGATGATGAACAGATAAATGAATGATCCGTCTCACATGTGTCCTTTACAGGTCCCTGGTAGTCACGCACATCTATATGTACCTACCCCTAACAAACTAACTCAAACCTAACCTACACAAGTAGCGATACATGAAAGATATGGGAACAGTCACTTTTGGCATCATGGAATACAGGTAAAACGAAAGTCACTGGTATCGATACGTCACCGCAGACAGTCACTGCATATAACCGTTCACAGTTCAGCTTCTGGGCTGCTTCGAAATCTCCGCAATACACGTGAGAGTCACTGCATTCCACCACACCTACAGTGCAGCTCCGAGTCCCTCTCCTCGAGTCTCAGGTACGTTACCGCACCCAGAAAATATCCATATAAATCACAATGCACTAGATCGGCAGCTGCGACCGGAAGTTTATAATCATTACTTCCGCTCTTCCCTCAATTACTTTCACTTATGTCACTCTGGCTTTTATCTGGTTCCACCATTTGCGTTGGGCGCCATTGTAAAGTCGTTCACTCCTCAGTAATAACGAGCACACGATTTTGGTTCATTGGTTTATTACATGTCCAGTGTATAAACCTAAAATACAATATATTAGTATTAAAATATATGAATCGAACTAAGTACGAAACGAACGTTTACAATAAATGCGAAACGGTGTCTATCTACACTATTTAGTTCTACTTTCGCTTTATAAACTTCGACGTTATTATACAGAAGTATCATATTATCTTATATTCTATTGCACTGTGCTATAATGTACATTTTCATATTATTATTACAATGATAATGACTTACCAGAGGCCTGGAAAGGTCCGTCCTGCTCCGATGGCGGCACAGTGCAGAGTGAGGTGGGAAGGTTACGGGTGCGTGTGTATACGACACCAAGGATGGCGTGAGTATTGGAAATACTCGTGCAATCGCATTCGCTCGACCTTACACGTAATTGTTACGAAACGGGTACGATAGACAAGACATACAAGTAAACATGCTGACCTAGGGCATCGAGTACACCCTGTTACAACTGTATGACTTATCATATCTTTTTATTGTTGTCTAATGGGTGCTTATATGAATTAAAAAAATAGTGCAAACTTAAGCTATAGTTTGACACTTTCCATTTCATGATCTGTAACCTATATATATAATATATTATGAATTTTAATCATGAAGAAAAAGAGTGAAATTTACACAGTATGATTTCACGAAAATGTATTTTCTATTTCTATTTTCACTGAGCACTTGGTATACTGTCTGTATCAAATATATCGACAATGATATATGTAATGCACATGACTCTAAAGAATATTGTTTCATGTTGATGATGCATTCTCTACTAATGCAATTGCTCAAATGAATTTTTAAACAATTTTATACTGCTCTTTTTGCATTTTTTTTATGTCTCCTTTCCAAAGCAGTGTCCATTTGACACAACTTTTATTCTTTATAATAAAAACGATTAAAATTCGTCATGGCAACTGCATTTCATGGTCCAAGGATAGTTAACGGGATACTTGTAACTTGTTGGCCCATTAAGCTTTCAAAACTGATATACAGGATATAAATAGATATAGAAAATAGGTCGGAGCCATCACCAACCCAACTGTCAACTCTACAAAGTTTGAAGTCCATTCATGAAACATTGGCTAAGATATGTGCTGCAAATATGATTTGAGAAAGGTCAAGGTGAGGTCACTGACCTCAATTCAGGGTGTGACCACCACCTTCTGATACCTATACATAAAGTTTGGTGCCCATTCATAAAACAACAGTTGACCTATGCTCCGGAATATTTATTTCATAACTTCAGGTTTAAGATAATAGTACAATATTTAAGGATTCCATCCATTGCCTTTTATTTAAGTCAGTGCCCATTTATGAAACAGTGGCAGATATGTTCTGGAAACAACAGTCAGTAGGTATGGACGGACGATTGCATGCACAGATGAAGATAATATCATATATTATTAATAATAAGATACAACATTTATATAAAATTACTCTTAAGCACTTTACAACATATGGATAATAGTATTAGTAATAATTGTTAAATAAAAAGGCCTACGATCACCACTATACAATAAACAAGAAACTAATCATCTCAATGTGCACATAAATTAATGAATAAAGGATGGTATGTACATGCCGCCTGTTCAATAAAAAATGCACACGTGGAGAGGTGAGTTTTTAAGTCCTTCTTGAATTTGGCCAGGGTATTTGACTTTCTAATAGCAGGTGGTAAGCTAATCCTCAACGTGGCTGAAAGCCACCCCAATAATCAGTTTCCATAGGTCACCGTAGGATATTTTGGGACACACAACAGTGATCAGTACCGTATTTCCTGATTAAGCTTTAGCATGTTGGCGTTCATCCAGATTTTCTTATATTGTATCCCAACTGTCCTGTAGTTTGATGACCACGTACATTTGTGTGTCATCAACATAACAATGATAGCGAAGGCTATGGCGACGACAAATCTCTCCGATCAGTTTGGAATATAGGTAGTATTTTCGTGGTCTAACATCGACCCTTGAGGAACCCCAAAAACTAGCATTTTGTCATGTGAGGTGGTAGATCCGATGGCAATACACTGTCGTCGTTCACTCAGATACGACTGTATCCAGCAAAGTGCGGTATCAGTCACTCAATACGATCGATAACGTCAAATGCAGCTGACAAGTCCAGCATGACAAGCACCGCTCTGCATTTGTTATCCAATGCAGAAGCTATGTCATTATGTGCATGTAGGAGGGCCGTCTCAGTAGAGTGTCCCATGCGGTGGGTCGATTGCAAGTTATCATGAAGATTGTTTGCATGGAGATGAACCTCTAAACGCCGGGACACAACCTTCTCCAAGATCTTAGACAGAAAAAGCAAATTGACACTGGGCGGTAGTTCTTCAATTCCTCCTTGTCCATTCCAGGCTTCTTCAACAATGGTCTAACATGTGCCTTCTTGAATCACAATGGTACCTTTGACTCAGCCATTGAGGTAATCAAAGGAAGCAGTGCTTCAAGACATTATTAAATAGGTCTGTAGGAAGTGGATCAAGCTCACAGGTCTTCGATGGCGATTCGATTGCGCAACTCGTCCTGGGTTGTTGGTGAGAGTTTTGTCAATGGTTTCCCATAAAATTTAATGTCAGCAGTCATGACAGCAATATCATTGTCAGCAGCAGAGATCATTGCGCGCACATTTTTCCTGGTCGAGCTGATTTTATTCAGAAAGTAATCACTTGTTTGACAAGTCTTTTTCAGAAGTACAGCTTGGCAGGATAATTTCACCTTTCTGACCGATTAGATTTTTGGTGAGTCCTAAAAAGCTGCCTATGGTCCTTGCTATATTCTAATTTCTATATGCTTAATCTATATTCTAAATTCTATATGCTTAATTTATTGGTGAACGATTAATTTAGTCCTCTGCTTTTCTGCGGTTCTGTTTCCCTACGTGGAGATTTTCATTATACCACGGGGCATTCGGACTCACAGTTATCACCTTAGTCTGTAGAGATGCGTGTTTCTCTATAAGGGCTTCTATACTAGATATGTATGCTTCAACAAGATCATCAACCTCGCCTTCAGTAGATTGATGGGCAGAAGAAGACTGTATCTCATTGTTAAAATCTGGTAGCGGAATTTCCGGAAGCTCACCTTTTTCCTTGCACGATCTGGCACGATAGACTTCCGACATCGATTGAATAGTATGAAAATTGATACAATTCCACTTAAAAAGCTATAATTATTTGTTTTATGATTTAACATTATGTGTACAGTAGCATTCGGTGGCCATGGGTGATATTTTTGTACAATGAATAACCCCTTTAATATTACATGAATCAAAATAGAAAAACAAAATCAGCACTTAAATTGGCCTATGCACTTTAAAAAAATAATATAAAAATATATCTGGTTTGAGACTACAGTTTTGGCCATTTACAAATCTGTATCTACACAACAAAAACTGGCTTTTCATGTAGTCTATTTTTGTTCTCAGCACATGTGTAAATATTGAAAAAAAAATACCATCTGAACGACCTATGCTAAAACGTGAGTATTTCTATTACCGAGTAGGTGATATTTAATTTAAAACAGGTTTTAAGAAAAACAATACTACTTGCGGGGGTCAAATTTGGGTTAAAAATCATGTTTTTTTGCTGTGGTAAACAGGTTTTCAAAAGTCCCAAATCTGGGGAAACAATTTCTTTTATAAAAAAGAAAAAAGTATGAATCCACTTTCTGAGACATGATCTTTATTTTCAGGATCAGATCATTTTTATTGTACTTTGCTACCTATGACGGTGATGGATTTGATGTAAGTTGAACAATATACATAAAAAGACCCTTCAAACGATTTATGAATTATGCTCACAGGATGATACGTTCTAAATGTTTCTTGCCTAAATATGCCATTGTGAGGACAAACTTTCAATTTGCCCACTGATCCAGTTGTTTTTTTATGGTCTTAAAACATATATCCACTTTTAATTGTGAAAATTCATTGTATAGTATATATAACAGATGTCCATTAGAATCAACGCCTACTTGCCTATGAACCAGGATTCAGAACATTTCCTATTTCGATATGAGCATTGATTCGTTTTTGTCTTCAGTACTTCTCAGTAAATTGATTTACTTTGCGTACAAAAATTATGCCAGCTTTTTACAGGTTCGGGAAAAGAATAGTCTTGATGTATACAACTGCATGATCGTAGGAGGCAACTAACATTGCTTTAGAAATCAGGGATTTATTGTACAAAATTATTCCTTAAATACGTAGAGCCAAGTAAATCAATATGAAACTAGAATTATGTCAGTGTGACATTAAAGCCGCTCACCATTTTAAGTTTAATTGCTTCAGTAACACGCTGAGCATCAATATCTACTATAATACCTCAGATATGTGTTCCGTTTGCTACTAACACGCTGAGCATCAATATCTACTATAATACCTCGGATATGTGTTCCGTATTCTTCTAACACGCTGATCATCAATATCTACTATAATACCTCAGATATGTGTTCCGTATTCTACTAATTGAAAATCAGGTCATGTGATGATGTTGCCTTTGGAATTTCCAAAATCAATCACCTCTTAAATGATGCCTTCAAAACTTTTCTCCCTCTCCTCTTTTTTCACCCTCTTTTGTGACACATTGTTGTAATTTTCATTAATTAGCATCCTCCAATGATGTGACATGAGTATTTGACTCTAAAAGGTAAATGCTATCACTGTGTCTGGGAGACAAACTGTTTTAATATACCTCTACTTAATTTACTATTTTATACATAAAGTAACTGGTTAAATTGACTATAACTCCACTTTTTCCTCGGTTTTGCTTGGCGGTGTTTAAGTCGTGTGTGTTAGTCTGAGAACAAAAACACACCCACACTCAGGTGTTTCCGCCAAGCCATTTGGACGAGAGGTAGGCGGAGCTTGTTAGCGACCTGCCTCCCATGTGCAGACGACAGTTTCACAGTGTTTTTTTTATATTGGCACTTGCAGATTTCTGAATTGGATGAAGGTAATCTGAAAATAAATACTGGTATACACAAAAACGGTGAAGGCATCCATTGCCGTTGTTTTACATTATTTGGAGGTGAAAGAGAAGAATATAAACAAGATTGACAGCTGTCAGGGTGAATAATGCAATCAAGTATTAAGAAATTTTACGCTGAAGTTCGGAACAAAGATGGGTATGGATCACTCTTTTTGGATAGGGAACCTGCGAGTCGATTATCAACAACAAATCATTTGCTAAGTCAAATCCCAGCCCCTGCAGTTTGTCTTGTGAAATACTTAAAATGAAATATATATTTATATTTTATACAGCTTCTGTATTACAAATATATTTGAGTTACAAAAAATATCTCTCCAATCTGTATTAGTTTAATAAAAAGGTTAAAGTATGCTATATTCCTCAACCCCTTTACTTTAACTGTATAAACAACTGAGCATTGCACAATAAGGAAATATTTTTGGAATGTGCTTACTGTAAACGTGCTTATTTCTGCGGGGGGTTAATTTCGCGATTTCGATAGGTAAACTTTACACGTGTGGGTTATTTCCGCGAATTTTTGCATTTGAATTTGTTCCATAAATACCATATACCACAAAATAATACACGTGGGGGAAATTGTCGCGGCCGTATGACCTTCGCGTATTTAGGATAAATCCCCCCTCGCGTAAATTTCAACGTTTACAGTATACAGAATAACATGTTTGTTTATATCCTGGTGACTGCTTGAAGTCATGTCAGGCAAGCGTGAAGTACACCCATTTGTGGTCACTGAAATATGATTCTACAACATGTAGTTCAGGCACATGTAAAGTCTTTGTGAGAACATGATCTAGACGTGATCCACTTAAATGTGTGGGAACATTAACATTCTCATGGTATTCATTTTGTTCAAAAAATGATGTAAGCATTTGTTCAGAAGTAGCATCTCCATCATTGACGTCACCAGCTATTAGAACTTTGATTCAATGCATCCTGAAGAATATGAATATCTATTTGACTCACACTTTTTTCAGGAGATCTGTAGATGCCCACTATACATTAACAGTGCATGTTGTGTGTACATTTAACTACAGTGACCTGTAACGTACTTCCTGCATAAGAATATAAAGATTCACATGCAATGTGTTTGCGTATGAGTATAGCAACACCACCAGCTGTTCGGGAGGGATTGTTGTCAATATTTTTCTTGTCACTTCTGAATATTGAAAACATTTGTTCATACAATAGCGATGCATTCATCACCGATGAAGATAACCATGTTTTAGTTAAAATCACAATATCACTTTTCTGGATTATCCAACTGAAAGTCACATCTTTATCATGTTTATCAATAAGTACATTCAGTAGTGCAAGTCTCAAATATGTTGTCATTTCTGAGATTGGTGAAAAAATTCAGATCAAGTGCGCAGTTGGTTTTCATCCGTTCGATTTCATCCAACACTGAAATATTTGCTGTAATTTTCTTTTGATCCAAATCTAAAAGGTACAGTCCTGACAATGTCCTGGCCCTACTAAGTGCTACATATGCCTGTCCATAGTTGAATCTGTTTGCAAATGAAACAGCAATTTTGTCCACTGTGATTCCTTGAACTTTGTGTATCGTGCAAGCCCAACAAAGTTTAATGGGAAACTGTTGACGAGTAACAGCCAAACTTTTTGATTTAGCTGAAACTGTATAAGATATTTCTGATCGTAGAATTGGCGTAGCTTCATGAAGTTTTGAAGAAAACTGAGATTTTTTCCTTAGACCACTCCCAGTTTGAACGGTATCAAATTTCACAAGAATTGCAATAATTTTTGATTCTGTTTTCTCATTAATGAATCCAACAACTTCTCCTTGAGCACCATTGACCAGTCAATCAGATACATCTACATTTCTTATAAGCATGATCCTTGCTCCAAGTGAAACAACAATATTGTTAGGGAGTCCACCGGTGAACCGTATATCATTACTTGGTGAATAATTTTTCAAAATCTTTGGAACTTTATCATAGCTTGAAATTGTGTTAGATCAGCATTCAAGTTATTCAGTCTTTTAGTATTATGGTCATCTACCTTTTGGTTTGTTGTAGATACATGCATGGCATCCTTAGGGTAATCTACAGCACTTTCTGTTGTTCATCTAGACTGTAGCACACCTACATCTGCTTTTGAGTGAGAGAGTGATATGCAGTACGAATTCGGTTTAAAAGTGCTGCAAATTGGCCATCTTTTTGCCTCATAACTTCAGTCAATTCAATGAATTTGAAGTCTGTCCACAAACTCCCATATAAAGCTAAAATAGGGTCCCGCGGTGTTTTAAAAACATATTGTTGAAGTACAGGAGGCAATTGGAACAGGTCTCCAAAGGCAAGTATTGAAACTCCCCCAAAAGTGTCAGAACTTCCTGTTATTTCACAAAGTCTATAGTGAAGCTGAAGGAGGAGGTCAACGCCAACCATTGAGATTTCATCTATTATTAGTAGTTTCAGAATTGCTATCTTTGAGCGGAGTGAATTCCTCTTGTCATCAGAAAGCTTTATGTAAGATTTTGTTGTCCCAGTGGTAAGAGAAAAGCCGAATGTAAAGTAACACCGGAAATGTTATGTGCAGCTGTCCCTGTTGGTGCAGCTAAAACAATGTGGATTTCATCAGGGTTCTCTGAATGGGTTTGAAATCGACGCATTGCCATCTGATAAATACACTCTATCAAATGAGATTTCCCCGTACCAGCTCCACCAGACACAAACAATTTTAGCTGATCAGGTGTGTTGTTTTTGTCACTGAATTGAGAACACCACTGCAATATATGTTGGAATACTTTTGTCTTTACTTCATTCAATTGCTGAATCTTTCTTCTGTACATATAATCACTGACAAAACTTGGTCTTGTTTCCATAGACAATGTCACAGGTGTGGAATTGACTGTTTCAAAACCTTTGAACACATCAGTCTCTTCTTTGTTTCTTGTTCAAACTGAAATTCAGCTATGTTCTTCTTCTCAAATATTTGGTCAGAAAGATCCTGTTGTGTCTGTGCTGATGCATGTTCAGGCGGCCCAAATTTTTGAAGTTGATCTAGACTAGTCTAGTCTTCAATTTGCTTGGTGTGATATTAAAACATTGATTTATTGGAGGATATAATGTCATACACATTTTCGTATTGTTCACTGTAGGTAAAAAATCTTTCAAAATGTCAAGATTTTCATTTCTCCATGGCTTAAAGAGAACCAATTGAAAGTAAGCAAATATCTCTGATTCTTTTTCAGAAGATACTTTGTAGTATCTAAGCACAGCAGCCTTTTGACGTTTTCGCATCTTGCCCAACGAGTTTTTAAGTGTGATCACTGATGTGAATACATTTTCACAGTTCTCTCCATACTCCTCCTCGGGTTCCTTTTTGACTATACATGGAATATACCAAACTGAAAATTCAACCAAGGGAAATCAAGCAAATCGTCAGGTCGTGCCGCATAACGATCAAGTATATTGGTGCAGAATATATCTTTATCATTTTCATCCATGTTACGAATGACAGGTCCAGGTTTCACAAAAAAAGCACGTTTCTCTGGTAAATCAGCTGGCACAAAAATTGTCTGATAATTGCTCCTAAATAACGGAATAGAAAGCAGTCCATACACTGCCTCCTGTGCACTGACCTCTCGTGCATTTAGAAATGATGTTCCACATTTCTTCATTTGTGACCTAATACCATCCGATATGTTCTCTCTTGAAACTGATTGAAGAAGCTGGCTAATCTCCCTTTCATCTTTTGTAATATATGAAACCATATATGCAATGCATGCATAAGGATCAGGACAATATTGTACATCAATATTTGCTTCCCAAGCTTTCAAAAGAAGCGGATTGTAAGAGTTAGTATATTTTTCAGATGGTTTACGTTTAAGTATTACTGTCTTCCCTCTTTTTGATAACTTTAAGGCAGCTGTATATTCAGCTGCACTTACACCCAAACTTTTCAGCAAGTCTTCAACAGTCACATAATCTCCATCTCCATCTAGTTTCTCTGAAACACGTTGCTTTATTTCAGCACTGTATTCTAATTTAAATTTACAGAGTTCCATATTGTCATTGTCACATGGCTTTGCTATTAAAGTAACATTAGATGGGCGTCTTGGATAATGAAATCGACAGTTTGTTTGTTTTTTCTTGCATGAAGCAGAGTGTGAATGGCGTTGTAAAGTTGTAACTAATGTGTGTAGCTCAGGTTATGATTCTTTTGATGGTATTTCACATGTGATGTATTTGTCTATAAAACTGCTAATAGTTTCATCATCAGCATCTGAAGAGGGAGCACCCTTTGTCCAAATAACACAATGGGCGTGTGGGGAACCTCTCTGCTGGAATTCAATGCGATATGAATAGTATAGCACTTCACCTAGCGGTTTAGCATTTCCAAGAACAACTTCGCGGAAAAAGGCAGAGAAGCGATGATCAAAATGCCTAGCTGCTGTTACTGGGTTCGACCTAAGTATGTCACACTTTTGTTCCCAAGTCAAGTTTGAAATATCAGTTGAAGAAAGTGTTTTCCCTTGTTGCTTCAAAATCACCTGAAGCGTATCTGACCACCTTAAATCTACAGCTGATAAGGTCACAAAAAAAATATTCCCAACTGCTTCACAGCCGCCAGGAGTTTATACATGGCATTTTGCCAGTAAGGTGGTGTTCCACGAATTGTTTTTAAGAAGCGATAAGCCTTGTCGTTGAAATCAAGTTTTGTAGACGACTTGAATCCCTTACCATTCCAACAGTTAAGCTTTCTTCATATTCTGATTTACAATGCATCTTTTTAAATGCTATCGCTAATGAATTCATGATTTGTTTATATTCTGAAATGTATTGTGCAAAAAAATAATATCCAATGTTAGATGCGAAGCGCCCATATTTATGAAGGATCCTTGCATTAAAATATTTCTTTGGAGTTAGTGGCACTACTCTTTCAGCTTGAAATCCAAATTCTCCTGTTGGAAACAACTGAGGGAAAGCTTGTTGTTCACAGTCTTTATCTGTCATCATATTGATAGGTATTTTGCCTTCTCCTGGTGATATACTCAATATATTTTCAGCATCTAGAAGAGGGTCAGTTTTCTGTATGCAAGTATCATATTGTAGTCCTCTAAGTTTTGAGTCTCCACTTGAATCATCAATTTCCTGATATGTTTCTTCATTACTGGTAACATTTGCTTCTTCACTTTGAGGCTCACATGTGCCAGTAAGAAGCTTCCATGCTTCATCATCCTCTTTTTCTCATTCCTTTTCCCAGTCTACTCTCTCAACAACAGTCGAATAGTGATTATTATTTTCCTTTAACCACGCAAAAGCCAGTTTGACCAAATCTTGTCTAATATTTTTATAATACACGTGAGACTTGTACTGTTGTTTCCGTTTCACTTTCACTGGTATAACACCAGCATTTAATGGTGTTCTGGGCAATGAGCGACACACTTGTTCAGCATCTACACGAACAATGACCACAGATCCTTGGCCCTTTGGGCAATGCAATAAGTTTCATAAATGGATAACGTTGAGATAGTAAACGTGCTTCAATTATATTCAATTTTGCCAGTTCTTCAGGACAAGGAGGAATATAGAGTTTGTTCGAAATAGCTTGTGGTGGGAGTTAATTTTTACATAAATATCGGTGACAAGTTTTGCAAATGTGTCCTACACTGATCAAGTAGGTCTGGATGAGGAATTTTTGTGGCGTGTAATTTTCTGACAGTTGTTTTGTATTGCAAATAGAACAAATGTATTTGGGGCTTTCTTGTGTACAAATTTTGAAATGTTGGATCACAGATTCATTAACATGTAGTTTATTTGCCTTTTTAACTCTTTTTGAAGGTGAAGCTTCACTTCTAAAGACATTAGCTTTCCTCCGTGTGGATTCTTTTCTTTTTAAGTTCTCTTGTTTTTTATAATGAGGATTCTGTCGTTTTACTTCTTTATATTTCCTTTTGGATTCCTTCCTCTTTTCCATCGCTTCTTCACGTTTTGTTTTCTTTGTTTCATCCTCTTTTGTAACGTCTTTTGTCTTTCTACCAAGTTTGACTGCTGCATGCTTTATTTTCTGCTTTGTTGCTGGGTTTTTTTATTGTCTTTGACCTCTTTCACTTTGACTTCACATCTTTTACTTGCCAATGTTCTTTATTTCCTTTGCTTTACACCAGCAGGGTCTGTTAAAGCATCAGCAATTTTTCTACTTTGTTTGTGTTGTCTTTGTAATTCTTGAAGAACCTTTGTATTTAACAGACTTTTGCTAAGGGATGGAGTTATGATGTTATTGACGGACAACACAACATCAAAATGGTACATATTTGTGTGATTGATGTATATGGCACGTGCTTTTTGTTGTGAAACCAGTGCAATAAATGTTGGTACATGTTTTAACCACTTCCATCGATTACCATGTCTTGTATACAAATATACTTTTGTATTTAATACATTTGCAGTCGCAACAATCTCAACATGTGTTGCCCAAGTTCCAGGCTGATATATTTTAGACCGACTCAAATAAGTTTGTACGTCATAACTATTTGGCAAAATACTTTGCAAGTTTATCGTATGTCTCATTTTATTTGTGACAAAAGTTCGAACATGTATATGGTCGTTTTCATTTCCAGTAATCAAATGAGCTATGCATTTAAAAAAGCAGTTCCCATCTCCTATCACTCTGTGGAGCAATGTTGGTGGTCCAATTACTGCTGACTGCATTGGCACCACAGCCAAAAGCTCAAGGTCCAAGGCATTGCACTGCCGCAGCTGCCAAGCTAAATCACTTGGACAAAACCTTGTACTCATTTCTGTAAGGGAGAAATGTAAAAAGTTTTTAAGTAATGTAAAAATAATAAACATAAATTCGATCTTGTTTACCCGTACTTGTTTGTTTTCTGAAAAATACGTTAGAAATTATCTTATTTATTGTAATACATAATAGTCGAAATGAAATAAATGTACATTTATACACATATGGAAATCGGATGCTGATTATCACTTTTGTTGAGCACGTGTGAAGTTTTCGAAAGTAGTTTCCTAATTATTTTCCATTTGTATTTGTAATTGTATATGTATTATTATTCTTAAACGGAAGAAATGAAGTTTATAGCATTTGGTTTGGAACGCTGGCATTGAAAGATAAGAAACGAATGTCATAGTGTCGGAACGTGAGATCAACAGATAGATGCGAAAGTTTTAACAGATATCAGGATCATTTTGACACTATACCAACGTATGAAAATGGATCACAACGTCATTTTGATTTTTTATAAAGACATCGACAGATTCTGTGGATCAAATCTAAGGACCGGCATGGACTTATTGCGATTGATTTTTTTCTTCAAATTATATCATACATAGAAACAACATATCTTTGTTAAAAGTACGAAAATATGACAAAAACTGAAATATTCTTGTAGGATTATGATTTGGTCTTACGATGATACTGTGCATGTGCATGTATATATATATAATTTTTACATGACCATCCGGGAAGGAATACGCAGTGCAGGGCCGGTAGGCCCGATTTTTTTTTTTGGGCGAGTACAAAAAGTATTCCCCAGGCCCAAAATGAATATTGGTAGCCAAAATATTTGTCAGTCATTTCAACAGATTGTATGTCGAAAGTGTCAATAAATTAATAAATAAGGATGAGTTAAACCATCAAATAGATAACTGGATGCAGTTATAATATGACTATATTTATATATATATATATATATATATGACATATTTGTTCTATACATATATACATCTATTGTACTTTATCGTCTCCTCACTGTAATAATAATCATCATATATTTCATACATTTTAATTCGCCAGGCCTAAGTAAAAATATAATGACCTAGGATTGCTCCCCATCCCTTGTAATGTTTTGTGTTTTTTTTCTTTTTTTTCTGTTTCAGTTTACTTGTTTTTGCTCTTGTGAGTTTGATGTCATAGGTTTATATATATTGTTTTTGCATCAGTGTCTCAGTGTATGTCTTTGTACATGGCATTGGCAATTTTTTGCTTGATATCTGCTTATGTGTTAATAATAATATTTAATATGATGATGATGATGATGATGTTTGATGATGATGATGTCAGATGATGATGATGATCTTTATTTAAGGTGTATGAACAATCATGTACTTATGAACAATGTCATATATGTTTTCTCTTTGTCTTAAAAAAAATGAAAAAATAATAAAAACAAGAAATAAAAATAAAAAAAAAGTCCAAAGTGTCAATGCAAAACAAAATTAAAAGACATTTGTAAATGTAATATTTTCAGATAAGGGAAGCTAACTACTCAAATTAAATTATGAAAAATAAAAATGCGTTCGTCTTGGGACAACGCCATAACACGATTGGGATGAAAAGTATGTTATTTTTTGTACTTTAAAGAAATGTTACTTTGTCAGCATTTGTGTGAAAGGTACATACTACCACGATAATGACATCCCCAACTAACTGAGTAGCTGTCATTCAAGCATTTTGTAAACAAACCAAGGTACCATGTATAGCATTACCGGCGAAAGTGTCAAGGCGTTTTCTAACATTACGGAAGTGTAAGAGTTATCTACCTTGGAGCGACCTCTGCTGATTGACGTGCCTATCTAATGTCAATTCGGCGTCAACCAGTACTGGTGATACGGCAGACCAAACAACATAAAATGGTAACTTACAGCGAAAAAAACTTAAGACTTATAAAAATACATTAGTTAACTTACTTTGCATACTTCGACGGCTTCTTTGTATCCGTTGACGGGGTTCTTTTTAAAAATCCCCAGCCCTTGTTTGCGTCCGCCATGTTGACCGGTACCGTCTGCGTCAATTCTGATGCACTTGCACGTTTTAACGGCGTGACCGAGACTCTTGAGAGTACAGAATTTCCGAAAATGGGTATTCCGAAGTTGGGGTGGTTGATTTAAGGGAGTAAACTACGATTTTGAGAATGATAATGTACTCGCCCAAAGATTTTTTTTGGGCCAGTTACATTCATCTTTTGACAATTTCTAGTCGCCCAATCAAGGTTTTGGTCGCCTTTGGCGACCAGGCGACCGGCTGTGTCCAGCGCTGAATACGGTATATTAGACGAAAACGTAGCTGGTTTAAAACTTTTAAATTATATTCATCTTTAATTCTGATTTTGTTTTATATATTATTTTGTATTGCAATAGTTACACACGAAAAAATACGAATACTTGTTTTCTCCGATTGATACACACGGAATAAAATAAGATAAGGTAACTTGAAATTAGCGAAGTCCATGTTACAGGTAGGAGAAACCATATTAAACATTAATTTAAAGTGACTTGTTAGGACCAATATTTTCATTCTGGTCATCATTTAATACAACCGTCTTTTTAATTTTTAATTTTTATGAATACAAAAAAAAACCCCGAAAATTTGGGGAATGGAGTCGGCGGCACCTCGACGATACACACCATCGAAGGGTGTCGTCTCATGTAGCATACATTTGGTATTTTCCTACATGCTAGGTGAGATTTGGTGTCAGTTAGAGAACAATAGGATTTAATTACAGGTAATCTATAGTCTGTACTATAAAGTGTCTTACCATGTGAATATGAACGTATACATAGGATTGATTTTTAGTGTACAATTTTATTTATTTATAAAATTGTTTCCACTTCATCTATTATAGTCTTCATCATAATAATAGGAAATATCAGATGAAATGTCCTAACTTTACATACATATTATTACCATACAATACAATTTGTTTTATTTAAGTGTCACATATCGATATACATTGAAACTATAGCAGGTTTTATAAAAAGTAAAAGCTACATGTATTTCAAAATTTAAATCGATCAGTTATCGACATCCAGCCAAATCTGGCTTATGAGACACTAAAAGTCATTATAACACCTTAAAATAAGTAAAATCACTAGCACTGTACATAATTATATAAAGTTAAAACATAGGCGCCTGCGAAACATAGGATTATAAAGCAGCGTCTAAAGACGATCCTGTAAAGGTGTAACTGAACGAGAATACCGACCGGTTTCGACTTTTAACTTAAATTTGTTTACACGACATTCCCAACTTCTCCGTTCTCCTTTTGACCACTAATGTATTTTATAGACTCGTATATATGTTCCTTCAGAACAAAGACATTGTAAGGAATATACCTCCACAGACATGAAAGATGAATTTTGCTTCTGTTAATTTGTAGTAAATTTCAAAATCTAAGAGTGCGGTTTTCCGACTATTCAGTTGTTAAGTGTCAAAATGATAATAAACAGCTATGTGTATTAAGGAAGTTTATCTTTGAAACTATCAGAACCTCTTAGTTGATTATATTGTGTATTATGTGCATCATCTCTATACATTCTCTATGCATCGTTTTTTGTACATCATGTACCACATATAAGGGCCAATAGCCCAAGCTTTGAATGAATGTTGACAATATTGACATTTGTGATATTATGATAAGTGAAAATTATGATTAGTTTTCCTATCTACAGTGTATGTTCACACAAAATCAGCTTGAAATTGAAATTTTGCAGACAACTATAAAATAAAGGAAATATAAAATTAACATTCAGTCAACTGTTATTGTATCAGTTGAAATTTATAGACAATGCATTACAGAATTTTAAATAATCTTTGATATTAAGATTAGTTAATGAGGCTTTACTTAATCAACAATAATTTAAGATTTTAATAGCATGCAGGCGACTAGTACTGTACATGTTATAATATCTGTAAAATCGTTATTATTTTCAGGTTAAATAAATGTATCCATTTGTTTTTTAATATTCATACTTCATCTACTACCACGAGTCATTATAATTCTTTTACAAAGAAAATGGAATATTTCTCTGATTAAAGTAGACATAAGTCCTTGATTATAATATGTATTGCAATACCATCTACATCATTTTGAAACAGACTATAACCAAATTGTGATCAGGTGTGAAAATTGAAATGTATGCTAGGTGAGACTAAACCCATCTAATCAGTCGCAAGTTTACCAAGTTTACCAAGTTTTATTTTACACTCATGATACACGAGGTGTGTTACAAGAGGTCAACATTTTAATACATTTCAGTAACATAGCAGAGTGAGTACAGATTGTGTATACAACATGTAAATATATAATACTACAGAATAATAGCACTGCATTATCTTATGTCACTTAAAGTCTTAATTGTTTTTCTCTAGAAAACGACTTATTTTAGGTAAAACATGTAAATTACAAACAGAAATAATTCCTTTTAGCTTAAAATTGCTTGGGTTTGTAGTGTAATAATTATGGATATATATTTTTTTATTGATGATATATAAGTATTTTGGCATTTAAACAAATAATGTGGTTCATCACCTATACCTGTTTGACATAAAGGGCATATTCTATCTGATTTTGGAGTTGCATTCCAGCGTCCAGTCTCTATTGGGAAATTTAGATTAGACGTGCGGAATTTACAAATAATTTTCCTATCTTTTTCAATAAGTTTTGTTAGATATGATTCATATTGAAAGTTTGTCTTAAATATGGAGTAGAATTTACCACGAGAAGAGTTTTCTATCTCTTGGAACCATTTCTGTATAAATTAATCTTTTAACCGCTGTTTAACTACAGCTTTGAACAGATTTCTAGTCATAGTACAAGTATTTTGAAAAATCCACAAATTGCTAAAACCTAACTTGAAATCGTGTAATCTAGTCAAAATAACAGACACTTGCACATCGTAAATGGCAATTGCACCAATACCGTAACCGTAGACAGGAACAGCGGCCACAGCAGACACATACATGGCAGTAGTAATATACTGTATTTTCTCTGTCGAGACGTCTGCTGGATAACCGAAATATATATATACTCGGTAGTACATCCGCGATACTCCAGGGGTTACGCTCACTTTCCCTCTCTACACCCCTGGAATATGTCATGGCAAAATTGAGGGCACGGAAATAGCTGTTTGATTGGTCTCAGGAAAAAAATACTGACCAATCGCCAGGCTGATACCTGTCCTTTGAAGATTACAAAGGAGAGACGCCCGACTTCACAACGCCAGCAGATCTATACCGCACCCTATACTCTACAGTATCAACATCCTTTACCAATTCCCCCTTTTTACTATTCGTACACATCATGACTTGTATAAGTACCCGCAGGACGGGGGTTATACAATTGGTGTTTATAAATCCTCCTAAAGATAATATACCAACAAACTCTTAACAAGCTATTTCCATAAGACCTTTGTTCATACTCCCTCACGCTGTCCTCTAACCTTCTTGTCCTTCGGAAGGGACGTTAAATGGGGGTCCGGTGTAAGGAGAGTCACGCCTTGCACGTTAAAGATCACTCTGCTGGCTTTCGAAAAAGAGTAGGCTAATTGCTAGCCGCCACGGAGTATAGGATATAAATTTAGACTAGTGTAGGGCTTTAAGTGACAGTACAAATTGCAATCCCTAAATTATAGAAACTAGAACGTTAGGTTCCCATATCCTCCATCCTACTTTTTGGCAACACTCAAAAGGCGGAATTGCAACCATACCCCCCCCCCCCCTTTTTTTTTTTTTTTTTTTTTTCTTTTGTCCTAGGCTCGGTTATAACCGGAACAAGGACGTAAAGCCCCATCAATCAATCAATCAAAAAATCAAAGCCTGTCTGCGAGATTCTTTTGATGTATACTCCCATCAACAAGGTGGCGGACAATGCGCCTTCAATTTTGCTATGACATATTCCAGGGGTGTAGACTATTTTACTTTTATCAACAGAGAATGAAAATCTCCATTTACGACTATAGTTTTCGTAAATTGTAACCATATCTTGTAAACCAATACTTGTGTTACTGATCAAACATATGTCATCTGCTTGTGTGGGGATATTAACCCTGGTATCAATAACAAAAGCTCCTTTACCTGACGATTCGACATCCTTCGATAGGTGGCCAGTTAGCGAGTTATAGTCTATTGCAGAAATGGTGTACAGGTAAATTGCACAGGTAAATCAACTTCTAATCAGATCAATAACTGCTAATAGTTGCAAAATGATAATTAATATTTAGAACAGTTTTCAGAATCAGTCATATATACTTATTATGATATACATGTATTAGTTAAACTTGTATTTTCAGATTTGTGTGAAATCTCTTATAATTATTGTCAAATATTAGTTAAACTTGTACTTATTTTCCGATTTCTATGAATTGTGTTTAACTTGTGTGACTTCAGTTTGATATTATTATCTGTTATGTTTTTTAATACAAATACTTCCTCGGCTGTCATACAGAATGGTTTTTTAACCCGACTTTGTAGACATAAAAAAGGGTTTGTAGACAAGGGGATCCGGTATCGTCTTACTTATTTCTTTTGGTAGTTAAAATATTAGCTATCATGGTAAAAACAATAAAAACTTTAGGGCATAAACATAAATAACAAAGAACACGGGCTCTCACAGTTCGCTGATGACACATCCGTTATTTTAAATGGCACACAATCTTTATATGATATAAATATGCTAAAATATCGGGGTTAAAAGTAAATACTGAAAAAACTAATTTGGGGAACAACCAAATTTACCTTACTTGGGATTGATTTCTCTGTCAATTTAGAAGACATGGTTACTGTAAATTTCAACAAAATTATTAGTATTATAGATGGCAAGTTACATCAATGGTCAAGAAGAATTTTAACACCTATAAGGAGAATAACTGTTGTTAAATCTCTTATTATCGCAAAAATGAATCACCTGTTTATATCTCTCCCTACTCCAAGTAAAGACATAATTCAATCATTGAAGAAAAGAAAAAATGTCTGGCAATCACCAGTTGATATGATAGAAAGGTCAACAATTGTTCAAGACTATAGTGAGGGTGGACTCAAAATGATTGATTTTGAAAACTTTATATATGGACTTAAAACTAGCATTCAATGGGTCACTTTCAGGCTTCTTTCAAGAATACTCCACTTAATCATTATTTGAAAATAATTGGAATCAAACAATGTGAGTTATGTAATTTATGCCAAGAAAGCAAACAAACTATAGAACATCTTTTGTAACGGTGTCAAATAACAAATAACTTCTGTCAAGACATACGTAGATGGATATACTTAAAAACTGGCCAAACATTCGAAATAAAGGAAGATATTATACTTTTTGGCAAAACTTCTGAATTCCAAAAATCCATTCCAACTAAAATCATCATGATTCATGCAAAATTCTTCATCGACTTTAGCTTCAGAAAGGTTTACTGTTTATATTTATGTTTAATTATGGCTATCTTTTAGTGCTGTATTAAATGTGTATAACTGTTATATGTAGGAATATAAAGTGTATTTTATTGCTGACATTAGTATCAATGTGGCTTAAATTAAGGAATTTTGTTTTTCATATAATGTAATGTTATTTTTCTTTTTAATATAATGTAAAAAATATTTAATGATTATTTTCTATTACTTAGTTCTGTGTTAAATGTGTATTACAGTTATATGTAGGAAATACAAACTTTTTATCCATTTTATTGTTGACTTTAGTATCATATCTACATGAGTTGACATTCTTAGTTGAGACAGGCTATTACTAAACGTCAAAGGATTTATTATGTAAACACTTTCCTTTCAATTCTCCAGAGTTGGTGTTCGGGGAATGAGCCGACCGCGGGATTGTCGCGGAGGGCTTATCCCAGTAAGGCCGGCGGATCTACCTTGATCTACCCGGCGTTTTTTCTGCGGCCATCCCGCGGCTTCGAGCGACAGGGATTAAAAATTGTCGCTCGGCGGGCGACTGAGTACCAAATCACCTGACGCGTACTGTACATGTATATCAAACAAATGTTATATTCAAGTTCATGTATTACCTGGTAGCTAGAATATTCACATCAATATATGTTTTAGAATACTTTGCCATTTCCCTAAACTTACAAAAAGACATCTTAAAGATTTAATAAAGGACTGCCCTACACTTGTAATATGTATATAACTGTTTTGTCTCTTTATTTTATTAACTTTTTCTCTATTTTATTTCTTAAGAAAATATTTTGTCCGAGACTTGCAGTGAAAAACTGCCTTATTGGATATGTACTCTACCAAGTGAAATTGAATTTCTTCTTTTCTAAGTTTTCATGAATGTGTGTCTTTAGCTAACTTATCTTTTTGTGATTTAGTTTTGGTTCAAGATGGAGTCCACATGAAACTAAAAGACAATATGTTATTTCAAATTTCCCCACTGGAAATTGAATTCAGAGACGATAACTGCATCAGCATGACTTTATTATTAACTTCGATCAAAATCACTTGTGGTTTTGCTATGAACAATAACGTAAATCCATGACGAGGCACCGTGATGAGGCTAAACAAAATGTGTTTCCTTTCAGCGAACTAGTAAAATCCTCGAGCTCCTTACCTGAAATATTTTGTAGCCAAAATAAGAAATTGGATTTATTTAAATCCATTAAGTAGATTACACTTATTCAAAATCAGTACATTGCAAGAAAATACTGATACTGTAAAAATGTTTAAACTTAAATTTTCCTACAAATTACATGCATTTATCTAAACTGTTCATGATAATGATTTAAAATGTTTGCAAAAAACTAATCTTTTGATAACCTACCAACAGTCAAAATATAATGGGCCTGTCTTATGAGTATCAAAAGTGTTTGGAACTCTGACAATAAAGCGTTTAACAACAATACATAATATCGCGAACTTAGATACTCTAATTCCGTGATTATATATAAAACACAGAGTAAGAACTATAAAAATAGATCCAGTACTACCTCTGTTATAGCACGTATCTAAGTCCGTAGTTATATATATCATATATCACTATTGTTTATATATATTCAGAATTTCAAACAGCTCTGTAATTATCAACATAACTCATTAGCATATAATGGCAATGCCGTCTAAATAACACCAATACAGTACATCAGATAAATACAGTATAAAGTTTGAATAAACACACGCACATCTCAAACTCATAAACGCTAATGATTTACTCGGAATCCATCCCTTTCACACCGAATCGGGATATCCACATGTTAGCTCATGGAGGCAGCCATCTTTGTTTACAAACAATAAGGCGGCAACCTAGTTACTCCCGAGGTATTTTCTCGTTTACGGAAAGTGCCGACGGTTCCCGATTGGTTATTCAGCAGACTATACATAAGGCCCGTGTAGAAGCGGTTCGATACTGTAAGAATCTATTTACAAAGAAAACATATGGCCCATCCCTAATACCCCACCCCCTGCCTCTACCCAAACCTCCTTTATATACTAATAATTATCACCAACCTCAAATCAATCAGGCTCAGGTATCCACAGTATAACAACATAAAACATGTACATCCCTCATCAACTCCTGATCTAATAACTATACATGCACTAATATAACTCTATATAAAATCTTAATGCATAAACCCGACACCCCCCTCCCCATACCTGCATCTACCCAACTCTCCTCTACCTACTGATAACTCTCACTAATGCACAAACTCGGCGCACCCACCTTTCCCTTCCCACCTCTCCAACAACTATCTTATACTAATACTCACAAACATAATTATAAAAGTCAGAACATTGAACAGTTACAGACGAAAGCCAAAGGAAAGTTTTATAATGAAAGAGAACATTGGTATTGAAGGAAAGTTTTCCATAGTGTGCAAAGACTGGTACGGTTTCAAGAATGGACGCCAAAAATAAAGATCAATTAGCGCCTGCATGCATGACTCTAACCATTCAACAATAACACAGAGTCCGCCGGAGGGGACTATAAACGGTGTCCCGTGTAGGAGGGTCCAACATGCACGTAAATAATCCCTCTGTGTATTGTCGAAAGAGTAGGCGCGTTAACGCCGGCACAGAGGATAGAGTTAGATTAGAAAACATATTTTTAGACGATTCGACGGACTTCCAAAATATAGGAACAAAACACAAAATTGAGTAGGGTATAAGTCAAGGACAGCCAGGATATGGTACGCCCTCCTCCTAGACCCACGCCATATAAGACATCAGGATATGATACGATCGGTGACCTCCCCATCTTTCTATAGAAAAATAAGATTCATATATTATAAGCCCAGCAAATTATAGATCCCCCCACAAGACCCTCTTCCTAAAAAACATTTTTTATTTTTATTTTTTATTTTTATTTTTTATTTTTTGATTCTCAAATACTTATATAAATCTTTATATTTTTTTTTTTCAATTTTTATAAACATACACCAAAGAATTAAAGATAAAACCCGCATACACCATAGGGGAAATATTAGTTAAACTTGTACTTATTTTCCGATTTCTATGAATTGTGTTTAACTTGTGTGACTTCAGTTTGATATTATTATCTGTTTTGTTTTTTAATACAAATACTTCCTCGGCTGTCATACAGAATGGTTTTTTAACCCGACTTTGTAGACATAAAAAAGGGTTTGTAGACAAGGGGATCCGGTATCATCTTACTTATTTCTTTTGGTAGTTGAAATATTAGCTATCATGGTAAAAAAACAATAAAAACTTTAGGGCATAAACATAAATAACAAAGAACACGGGCTCTCACAGTTCGCTGATGACACATCCGTTATTTTAAATGGCACACAATCTTTATATGATATAAATATGCTAAAATATCGGGGTTAAAAGTAAATACTGAAAAAACTAATTTGGGGAACAACCAAATTTACCTTACTTGGGATTGATTTCTCTGTCAATTTAGAAGACATGGTTACTGTAAATTTCAACAAAATTATTAGTATTATAGATGGCAAGTTACATCAATGGTCAAGAAGAATTTTAACACCTATAAGGAGAATAACTGTTGTTAAATCTCTTATTATCGCAAAAATGAATCACCTGTTTATATCTCTCCCTACTCCAAGTAAAGACATAATTCAATCATTGAAGAAAAGAAAAAATGTCTGGCAATCACCAGTTGATATGATAGAAAGGTCAACAATTGTTCAAGACTATAGTGAGGGTGGACTCAAAATGATTGATTTTGAAAACTTTATATATGGACTTAAAACTAGCATTCAATGGGTCACTTTCAGGCTTCTTTCAAGAATACTCCACTTAATCATTATTTGAAAATAATTGGAATCAAACAATGTGAGTTATGTAATTTATGCCAAGAAAGCAAACAAACTATAGAACATCTTTTGTAACGGTGTCAAATAACAAATAACTTCTGTCAAGACATACGTAGATGGATATACTTAAAAACTGGCCAAACATTCGAAATAAAGGAAGATATTATACTTTTTGGCAAAACTTCTGAATTCCAAAAATCCATTCCAACTAAAATCATCATGATTCATGCAAAATTCTTCATCGACTTTAGCTTCAGAAAGGTTTACTGTTTATATTTATGTTTAATTATGGCTATCTTTTAGTGCTGTATTAAATGTGTATAACTGTTATATGTAGGAATATAAAGTGTATTTTATTGCTGACATTAGTATCAATGTGGCTTAAATTAAGGAATTTTGTTTTTCATATAATGTAATGTTATTTTTCTTTTTAATATAATGTAAAAAATATTTAATGATTATTTTCTATTACTTAGTTCTGTGTTAAATGTGTATTACAGTTATATGTAGGAAATACAAACTTTTTATCCATTTTATTGTTGACTTTAGTATCATATCTACATGAGTTGACATTCTTAGTTGAGACAGGCTATTACTAAACGTCAAAGGATTTATTATGTAAACACTTTCCTTTCAATTCTCCAGAGTTGGTGTTCGGGGAATGAGCCGACCGCGGGATTGTCGCGGAGGGCTTATCCCAGTAAGGCCGGCGGATCTACCTTGATCTACCCGGCGTTTTTTCTGCGGCCATCCCGCGGCTTCGAGCGACAGGGATTAAAAATTGTCGCTCGGCGGGCGACTGAGTACCAAATCACCTGACGCGTACTGTACATGTATATCAAACAAATGTTATATTCAAGTTCATGTATTACCTGGTAGCTAGAATATTCACATCAATATATGTTTTAGAATACTTTGCCATTTCCCTAAACTTACAAAAAGACATCTTAAAGATTTAATAAAGGACTGCCCTACACTTGTAATATGTATATAACTGTTTTGTCTCTTTATTTTATTAACTTTTTCTCTATTTTATTTCTTAAGAAAATATTTTGTCCGAGACTTGCAGTGAAAAACTGCCTTATTGGATATGTACTCTACCAAGTGAAATTGAATTTCTTCTTTTCTAAGTTTTCATGAATGTGTGTCTTTAGCTAACTTATCTTTTTGTGATTTAGTTTTGGTTCAAGATGGAGTCCACATGAAACTAAAAGACAATATGTTATTTCAAATTTCCCCACTGGAAATTGAATTCAGAGACGATAACTGCATCAGCATGACTTTATTATTAACTTCGATCAAAATCACTTGTGGTTTTGCTATGAACAATAACGTAAATCCATGACGAGGCACCGTGATGAGGCTAAACAAAATGTGTTTCCTTTCAGCGAACTAGTAAAATCCTCGAGCTCCTTACCTGAAATATTTTGTAGCCAAAATAAGAAATTGGATTTATTTAAATCCATTAAGTAGATTACACTTATTCAAAATCAGTACATTGCAAGAAAATACTGATACTGTAAAAATGTTTAAACTTAAATTTTCCTACAAATTACATGCATTTATCTAAACTGTTCATGATAATGACTTAAAATGTTTGCAAAAAAATAATCTTTTGATAACCTACCAACAGTCAAAATATAATGGGCCTGTCTTATGAGTATCAAAAGTGTTTGGAACTCTGACAATAAAGTGTTTAACAACAATACATAATATCGCGGACTTAGATAATCTAATTCCGTGATTATATATAAAACACAGAGTAAGAACTATAAAAATAGATCCAGTACTACCTCTGTTATAGCACGTATCTAAGTCCGTAGTTATAGATATCATATATCACTATTTTCTAGGTTGTATCTCACACATTCCTGTAAATTGAAGGAAGTGCATAGGCTACATAAATGTTTCATATAAGCCGATTGTTGTCTGTTTGGAAACGTTTCTGAATCTAGTAAAAAAATCCATTCTGAGAGACAAAATTGACTCGAATATTTTAAAAAAGACGGGTATAAGAGTTATACCCCTATAACTGTTTGGGTGGTCTTTGGGTTTTCCATTGTCCTTGTAAAAAGTAAAATTTGTTCCTTTTTTCCAGTCTTCAGGTATATGCTCATATTGAACAATTTGGTAATGAGGCTTAATAATCTACCACCTCCATACTTAATGTGTTCATAGACCAGGCTATCATACCCACCAGCTTTGCCATTCTTAAGTTTCTTACATACTACCCGCATGTCGTCCGTGGTAAACATTTCTGACAGAAATATATCTTTCTCTTGATTAGACTTATTTTGAATTTCATTTACCTTAAGTAATACATCTTGAAAAAAGTTTTTCTCAAACGACTCAAGCGTTTCATTATAGAACAACTTACTAAAATGATGACCCCCAAGCATCTACAATTTGTTCGGGTTCACGTGGTGTGGTGCCATTGTACTTTAGTTCTGTTTGACAACAACCAGCATTGTTAGAACGATTTTTAAATAGTTTCCAGAAGAGATATTGGTCAACGTCTCCAGATTTATCTATTTCGTCGAATTGTTCTCTCATATATATATTAAAAGCATGACGAAGACATCGTCTGAATTTTGTTTTCAAAGCCTTGTATTCAATGAACAAATGATTTTTCCCTCTTTGTTTGCCAGACGCATTCCAAAACGACCTCTTGGAAACCATTTCATTGTGCAATTCAGATAATTCCTTGCTCCAATATGGTTTCAAATACTTCTTAAATGAACTTTTCTGAAATGACTTGTCTGACGCCTCAATTAAACAGCATTTGATTTTGTTGTAAAATATATCAATACCATTAGTATGTACAACATCATCAGGTATCTCAACATTGTTAAGGAGACAATTTGCATGATATCTATAAAGGTCAATAGACCCATTCATTTCAGCTTTTCTCCAATTAAATCTGACCCATTCGGGACTTAAAACTTTGCCAAATCGAAACAAACTAAGTCAATAATAATATGGTCGATAGTAGTGAAATATCCCGTTGTTGGATAATACGTATACGTTGGACCTTTGCATTTGTCCGTCACATTTACAGATGCCATATTTGTACTATTCAAAAAAGCTTGAACTCTTAAAGATCTGTCGTTACCAGCAAATCGACACCGACTACCTTGGATTTGCACGTTCATATCTCCGAGTATAACAACTTTTCCCTTCTCGGAATATACAGAAACCACAGATTCTAAAATATCTATTTGATCTAACAAAACATCAATCGACCTTAAGCATTTGAACTTCAAGACATACATCAACGTCATATTTATGAAAGCAGTCTAGAAGGTAGGGCATACCGGCCATAATACCTTCTATGTTCTCGTGTAGGAGGATCCAACATGCATGTACAAAATCCCTCTGTGTACTGTCGAATATAGGCGCGTTAACGCCGGCACAGAGGACATATTTTTAGACGATTAGACGGACTTCCAAAATATAGGAACAAATCAAAACATAAAATAGAGTAGAATATAATTAAAGGACAGCCCGGATATGATACGCCCTCCTCCTAGACTCACGCCATAGAAGACATCATGATATGATACGATCGGTGACCACCCCATCTGTTTATATAATAAGAGTTCATATAAGACATATATATTATTAGCCCAGTAACTTGAAGATCCCCCTTTAAGACCCTCTCCCTATAAGCCAATTTTTACCCTTATGGTTTTTTCGGATAACTCAAAATATTTCTCTAAAACTGTAAAAAAAAACACCACATTATTTTTTTTATTTTTTTCTTCTCTTCTAAAAACAAAAACACATACACCATAGAATTAAAGGTAAAAACCCACATACACCATAGGGACCCCTCGGATAATCTCAGACTCCAGCCAAGCCTGACAAAAGAAGCAAAGTACTGTACCTAACGGAAGCAAAGACAGAACACTGACTTCCGTCAGTGAGATGAAACCCGTAAGGGCGGATTCATGTAGGCGCTAAACATCTCAACCAACCAACCAACCAAGCGGTTCGAACCAGTCGTGCTTAATATAGACTTGACGCGAGGCATATACCTCGTCCCTCAATGATCCCTAATTCGGGTGGGGAGAACACCTATATTTGTTAACTGACCTATTATGGGGTCAGTCCCTCATTGGTCCCTCACTGATCCATCCCGATAGGGAGGGATTTAGAATAAATATAGAAGGAGGGACGGGGTGACGTAGATCGCTCATTTCCTATTCATCACGTAAACAGTATCTATTTATCAATACAGAAAATTACATCATACCGTCATATGATCATTTAAAAAGATATATTGAATAGGTGTGTTTAATTACCTTACACAAGAATGTGTGCAATATTGACATACTTGTAATGATATTGATTTCTTAAAGGCATTGAACTTGTTAACTTTGTGTTATTTTTCTTTCACGAGAAAACGAACGGTGTCCGGACGAAACTTCTAACATCACAGGAAGGTTTATTACCATAATAGCTCGGACAAATTCGAAAACCGTAATTATCGGACCGTAATTTACGGAGTAATGGCCCTTTATTTAATTGGCAAAACGTTTTCAACGGATTAACTTCAAATTTCATAGGAAGGTTCCTTTTAAACGACCCTAATCAACACATGTAAAATTATAACACAAATGGACACTGTTCCATATGCAGGTAAAGGCGAGCTCTGAACCAAAACGAATGCAAAATAACAAATACTTAACGTCCAGTTGTGTTTTCATAACAGACATAAAGTATCATATATCGGCTCTCTATGTCAGACACAGGGCGCCAGGTAAAACTCTGGTCACTCATCAAAAAGTAATTTACCTGTACTGTTACATGGGAACCTAAACCCATTCTTGACAGTCTAACAGTCACTGTAATAATGTGTAACAAGTTTTGAACATACCATTTAATTAATATGATGAGCAAACTTTATATGCGGCGAACTGAATCAGGTGAATTTTTGACAGAACTTCAGGCTCCTGTGATAGGACTAAATGACTTAACTGTTATTCGAATACGCTTTATCGGGTACGCCTTCAACAATTGTTGTTTGAAACATCAGAAAAGAATGGAAGTGTTCCTATTATTCTTAGGCATCATGAAAACCGAGAATCAATGTCGGACATAACGTCTTCGAGAAAGGAAAAATGGTGTCATGTAACTTACCAGTCGTCCCTACTAAGTTTGATCCACCGCTTTGAGTCGACAAAAAGTATAGTGCCTTTACTGATATCACTCGACTGATAATATATTAAATATATGTAATGACTCAACATTTAAGCGATAAATTTGAACGGAAGCTACTGATAACATACACCAATCGGAACGAGAAAGTACGATGGCCGACAGCTGCCGTGCATAGAATACAGAAAGTGCTGCATACATATGTATTTAATGACAAATGTACAAATAAAACTTTTAAAAGAAAAAAATGTACGCAATGACTTATGTACACAATTTTTTTTCAAAAAGAAATAAAAATGTACATAATGTTATGTAATATGTTATGTACATATAATACTCTCAAAAGAATGTTAAGAATGCTCCGGAGCTTGCTCGGTCCAATTGGGGAAACCCAGACTAGTGATTAATTGCTTGAGAAGATTGCGAGGTGTAGTTGTGTTCTGTTCATGTAAGAGGAAACAATGTAAGTATAAGACTATTTAACGACTTTGTATAACTTTAATGCAGTTACGAAATTATGTACATTTTTTTTCTTGTCGAAAGTTTTATTTGTACCACGGAATTAGATTAGTCCGTGATTTGTACATAAGTCATTGCGTACATTTTTTCTTTAAAAAGTTTTATTTGTACAATTGTCATTAAGTAACATATTTATGCAGTAGTCTACTTGCTGTATAATACATTGCATGTATGGCCGCTGTCGGCCATCGTAGAGATTTTTCAATATCTAATAAGAAAGCATTTGTTTAGGGGGAGCAGGATAGTGGTTTGTCTGGTTCCCTGCTGCGAATGCTCCGACGAGTCTGCGCTATTCGGAGCATTCGCAGCAGGGAACCAGACTAGTATAGATAGTCACATGAATTTGAAAAATCACGTGACCGCACTCATAAAAATATAACCGGAAGCATAAATGTCAGTAAGCCGCGGTATACAAATATGGCAGACGACAGAAGCGGTAGTCGCAGTTATATCAGGCTAAAGGGAAGACAGGCAAAGAAAGGGATTGTGAAAACGTCAGAATATATGCGTATTTTGAACGAGAAGAAGTACGGTACCAGCAACAATGACCACGATTATGTGTCGATTCCACAAAACAGTCATGACAATAATATTAATTCACACACCGTTCAAGATCGCGATATTCATGTCAGTGAGAACGTGGAAATCGGACCTAAAAAACATGGTTCCAGGGACGAAGGGTAGTTGAGCTAACAGTGCTGTCCGAAAACATGAATTGTGCAAAATGCAATTCGTGGCTTAGATTTGTTGACATTGTTGTCGAGGAAATTTACGGTATTTACAAGTTACCTTTACGTATCATGTCCGAACAGTGTACAGGTGTATGCCAGCATGTCAACTTGGTCCCCACAGGAAAAAGGATTTCAAACAAAGGTTTTGACGTCAACTCCAAAGTGTATCTGGATAAGTTACAAAACCTATTCCGAAGGGCAATAGAGCTTATACCATGGCGCAGCGTCCGTCGTCCGTCCGTCAACTTTTCCTTTAAAACGCTACTTGTCCTGAACGGCTTAGTGGAATTTAACTAAATTTTGTTTGGATCATCCTTGGGCCAAGGAAGTCAATTTTGTTTAAACGGCGGGTGTGACCCCCTGGGGGCAGAGGGGCGGGGCCCAATAGGGGAAATAGTGGTATAACCTTTAAAATCCTTCATTTACCGTAGGGATTAAGGGATTTTATCCTTATTTGGTCTGGAGCATCCTTGGGCCAAGGGGACTCAATTTTGTATAAATGGTGGATGTGGCTCTCCTGGGGGCAGAGGAGCAGGGCCCAATAGGGGAAATATAGGTAAAACATTTAAAATCCTTCTTCTGCCATAGGGATTAAGGGATTTTATCCTTATTTAGTCTGGAGCATCCTTGGGAAAAGGAGACTCATTTTTATATAAATGGTGGGTATGCCTTCCCAGAGGGCAGAGGGGCGGGGCCCAATAAGGTATAATGAGGTCAAGTGTTTTAAACCCTTCTTCTTACGTAGGGATTAAGGGATTTTATTCTAATTTGATCTGGAGCATCCTTGGGCCAAGGGGACTCAGTAGATGTATTTTAGGAGTATTAAACGGTCCATGTAGGTTCATGTAGGTCCAGTGTAGGTCCATGTTAATGTTAAAGCAAGGGGGGGAAAGTCCAGTCTAGGTCCATGCTATAGAGTTGGTCCAGTGTAGGTCCATGCTAATGTTAGAGCAAGGGGGAAAAGTCCAGTAAAGGGAAAATGTTAAAGCAAGGGAAGGGGGGAAGGTCCATGCTATATAATTGGTACAATCTAGGTCCATGTAATAAACCGTCCATGTGAAGTCCATACGAGTTTGTGTCAAACCAGTGCCTGACCTACATTATAACCGCTTGATACGTAGCAAGTTACTCTCACAGCCTGGTCAGCTTTGTAACCATACGCAGCATTTTAACTTTCAAAAAAAATAACAAGGGACAAAATAAAAAGAACTTTCAATACAATATACCATTATCTGTAACAACTAAACGAGTGACACGACCGTCGATATAAAGATCAAGCTATGACAGAAAACGGAACACCTAGTGAAAAGACGAAGTCATGTCACTGTAATCGGACCTGAACGACACGGTGATACGAGCCAACCCCAATTGAGCGTGAAAGAGGTCATATCGAAATTGTTTGTATGTGCAGGATGTGTGGGAGGGTCAACCTAACCAGCAAGGACATGCCTGTGTCATGCTTGATAGTGAAGACATAGTAGATAGATATTTCAAAGAAGCCCTGTCAACCGTCAACCATTTAGAAGTGGAAAAACTGTGGCGTCAATTTACTATATTCAGTCCTGTATTCCTTCACACGTGTTACAACAGTTGATGGAAGAGGAGTGTTTCCGCTCTGAAGACTATGTGAAACAACATTTCAGTGGGAACATTCTCAGGTTTGTGAACAAAATAGACATTGTCAGACTGAGACTCTTTGCTTGATTTGTACACTTAAATCAACCACTAAAATGGCGAATGAAAGAACTTATATCGAGAAAATGGACTCTTTATTTAATTTTGTGTATGCTTTTTACTTGAAAATGATGTTATAAGACATTTTATAGGGGAAGTGAATCGATGGAAAATTCCAAACGACACGAGAAACGATTATATTTCAAATGTGTCTAGCTCAGAATGGAGAAGTAGGGAACTAAAAAAAATGCGACGCAGAAAGAAGATTAATGAAATCCTTCAATCTATGCACCGGTTAGAAAGTCGCTTCATAAAACCATAACGACTATCATTTTTTATTCCTTTATGTGGAGACTTTTAAGACAACAGCTCGAGTATGTATTCGTTAACCCATGTATTGTTATTAAAATGTTAACTGATTGTCTGTCTTGTCTTTATTATATTGTAAACGTGAACATTTCGTCAGTATGTATATTTAAATAATTAAATTGTGTGTAAACGAACATGCTTTTTATCATTAGTTTTATATTTTAACAAATCCAGATGACTGCTGAATGCGACATATGTAGATCAGATGAGAGATAAAATTTCCAAATTTGTGAGTTCAATCATCACCATAGCCAAAGACTAGGACTAGTAGAAACAACAATGACTATGAGGCTATACATAGGTTGCCCAATTAAAAAAACTTTCTAATCAACAATATATACACAACATTCTATTAAACATTAATAAAAACAAGTTTAGCTTATCATAAAGTTTTTTTTTTTTTTTTTTTTTTTTTAAATATTGACAAAAGGAAGGTTTAGGATTAGTTTTTTTTATGTGAATTGATAATGTAAAATTTAGTTTTCTTACTTTTGAAATTTCATATGATACCATACAAATATTTAACTCTTTAGAACAAGTTTGTATAACTTCAATATGTGGATTTTTTTTAACAAAACACACATTACAGTTCATTCAAAGAAGTACAACAACACTAAGAATAGTTTATATAATTCAGCTAAAAGACTTTTCGTAACATGGAACATGGATTCAAACTAAATCCTTTTGAGGTACTTTGTTTATACAATAGAAACAAAACTATATTTTTCTAAAAGATATGTTACCACAACATAAAAATGTTAATTCTTAGAAAATATGAAGTATAGTGTTCAAAACAGCATCAAATCATCATTCATATGTTATTACTACATAAATTAATATCAAAATATATCTGACACAAGTATCACAAGTTATGTAAAAGATATAAGATTAATATTTGATGAACAGTAATAGGATTTCATAATCAGCACAAACAACACTTTGTATAGCAGATGCTCCACATCTAGTTAACCTAAAGCAATTTTAAAATAATCGTCCTACTAACTAGAAGATATTCAACATCACACTCATAGTCTATACATTTGAAGTTGATAACCTGTGGCATTTGAAAGTTTACCTCACTAGAAGTTGTGCAATTTTACACTCGATTTGAAGTTGTCAAACTAAAGCGTTTTGAAACGTGATCTCACTAAAAGTTATGCAACTTAACACTCAGAACCTATATGATTAAACCGATCAATTCATTGAAACACCCAATTCATTAACCACTGAACAGGAATCATTCACTAAACACTAAACAGGAATCATGAGATCTGATGCTGCTCTCTGTTTTATTCCAATTCTGATGATAGTATATGGAAATGTATGAGGAAAATGGAATCTCATACTACACCTGTTCAAATAAAGCATCGATTTAATCTAAAGAAAAAAGAAATCATGCATATCCAAGTTTCCTTCTTTCAATACATTGTAAGCATAATTAATTTCTTAAAATCTCAATTCTTTCCATACCCTAAAATCAGATGGCAAGAGTATAAAAATAACAGGAGATTTAAAAAAATAAATCTGTTTCTATCGGAAAGCTTACAGTATGTTTGTACTTTGATACACAGAGATTGACATGTCAGATATTACAACAGATTGTATCCGCCATACTTCATATCAGATTCAAGCAGATGGTTAGTCAATAATTAAATGTGAGGATTGTAAAAAAAACCTTTAAGGACTGGCCAAAACAAGTGCATCAGACTCCAACCAGCTTGCTCTTAACGGGTTTTTCTATTCAGGATAAAGTCATCTGTTTCATATGCGGAGTACATTTAAGCTTCAGAACAGCCTACGATTGTGTAGAAATCGAACATAAAAGGTGGTCGAAAGATTGCATATACTTACAAATGATGATACCGTAGAGTTTATGCAGATTCATTTTTGAATAACCTCATACCATATTAAGAACATTTTATTGACATGAGAGTAGGCCTTCCGCGATTTTTAAGGTAATCATTGTGCTTGTTTGCTGTGCAGGTATTACAAGGTACACCATTGCGATAATGAGAAGCTGATCGAGAGAGGTTGGTCGTACGACTGGCATGAAATAAAAATACGAACACATAATCGAATTAGTGGAGATATTAAAAGATCTTTGGAAAGAAAAATAATTCTCCTATGACGATTCTCTGCTTGATTTGTTTATCATGTTTGAAGAGCACATAGGCGTTGATATTTCTGGATAATTCACGATGAAAAATCATATCGAGGAGAAAGCCTATGTTTTGCAATACAAATTTTATATATATGGAGACTACACAAATGGCTCAAGGAACTATTAATCGCATAGTCAACGAAAAAATACCTCTGACAAGCATACCACACTGTAGATTGTTGTCTAGGTATTAAGCAACTCTTTCCATCAAGAAGAATGGACATGATATGTAAGAATGGGAGGAGGGATAAAACGAAATTGAAGGGAAAAGTTTTACTTAGAAATGTGTTACCTTCTTTGGTATATATAGTCTTTAAACAATGTCGGGTAATTAAGTTACCTGATCCTATACACAACAGCCACCATATACCCACAGGTCACTACACAAGTCAATCCCCCACCAACCCGAACAACAAGATTAGTACATTGTATATACATCAAACCTAGGATTTCCATCTCTACCTACAGTACTGATACATTATCAGTTCTTTAGAAAAGTCTACACTTAAACCTTCTCAGCCTGTCTGAGACAATTTCTCATTTTCGTCGTACAAGTCCAATCAAATGTTTGGAACAATTTCTTTTTTGATTTCATACAATATATAGACTTCAAGAGTTTCAGTTGACTTTTTTTTATAGAAAGTAACCTACAACATTTGTCTGATTCTAAGATGCCTTAAATGATCTAACTCAAATAATAGCTTTGCATAAGTCAAGTGGAATAGTTGCCAGTCTGGTACTGTCTATATTGCAAGAAAAAAGGTCAACACAATATTTGTAAACATGTATGGAACTTTATAATCATCAAATAAAAACACAGTATTTGGAAAAAAAAATCAATCGAGAATCGATATGGAAACCAGGGTTTTACAGTGTGTGAGAGTTTGTTTTAGTATTCATGAAGATTTACAACAACGAAAGTTAAATGTTTAACAGGTATAAGTTAAATTAAAGTATTTTGTTGAAGAAAATGACACAAAAGTATGATAACAGACATTGTATAACATATTTTTATTCAAAAGTATACCATTTTTAAAATAAAACCTCTAACAGATGTGAAAAAGTTAAAAATTCTCAGCATTTGTAGAACCATTTTAATCAGAAAACGTCATGAAAACAGGTTTTTACATAGTATGTGACAGTTTGTTTTAGTATTTATGAAGATTTACAGCAACGGAAGTCTTTTAAAGTTACATTTGTAACAGGTATGAGTTAAATTTAAGTATTTTGTTAACGAAATTGACACAAAAGTATTTTGACACACTTTTCATATCATACTTTATGCAAAAGTGTACCTATTTTTAAATAAAACCTCTAACAGATGTGAAAAAGTTTAAAATTCTCAGCATTTGTAGAACCATTTTAATCAGAAAACGTCATGAAAACAGGTTTTTACATAGTATGTGACAGTTTGTTTTAGTATTTATGAAGATTTACAGCAACGGAAGTCTTTTAAAGTTACATTTGTAACAGGTATGAGTTAAATTTAAGTATTTTGTTAACGAAATTGACACAAAAGTATTTTGACACACTTTTCATATCATACTTTATGCAAAAGTGTACCTATTTTTAAATAAAACCTCTAACAGATGTGAAAAAGTTTAAAATTCTCAGCATTTGTAGAACCATTTTAATCAGAAAACGTCATGAAAACAGGTTTTTACATAGTATGTGACAGTTTGTTTTAGTATTTATGAAGATTTACAACAACGAAAGTCAAATAAAACCTATGACAGACATAGTAAACAGTATTTGTAAAACCATTTTAATCAAGAAACGTTACGAAAACAGGTTTTTACATAATATGTGACAGTTTGTTTGATTATTTATGAAGATTTAAAAGAACAAAACTCTTTTCAAGTTACATTTGTAACAGGTATGAGTTAAATTAAAGTATTTTGTTAAAGAAATTGACACAAAATTATCTCGACAAACAACTTTTCATAAGATATGTAAAAACAGTGAACACCAACAACAAATGTAAGATACAAGATACACCAAAGTCGATCTGACTTTTGGCATATTCCAATCTCTACCAACAACACTGATAACTACAAACAAACTCTGTCCACATGCTAGAATAAAAATGTAAACAGCATATACCATTTATTTAACGAGTGTTAGAATCAAACAATTGAAAAATAGTTTCAAAAGAAAATAATACTATGTTCTTACACCTTTTCCCGGAGCAGTGCAGATACAACAGTGAAGTAGGTAAATTTGGTTACTAATACGAATGAAATAGAATACATATGTAAATAGATGTATACACTTCTCTGCATTTAGATATCTATAGAAACAAACAAAATTTTCCTATTTGAATCAATATGNATACGTTGTGATTGAAATTTACGCTACAACTAAGCTGATTGATATTCAGCTACTTTAACAAATGGATGTTCTATTATGATACCTTTCAAAAGTATAATTGCTTTCGGCTCATTTTATATCCAATTCGGATAATTGTTTACTTGATATGGCTACTTTTATGACGTTAGTACTGAACATGTATATTAGTATATAATGCAAATAATTGTCGGTTGCAGATCTTATGGGGATTTTGTTTTTAATTGTTAAATGTTCTTTAGTGTTCGATGCTGGTGATAAAATACCTAATGAGGCAGAAAGGAATTTGATGCCGTAGAGATGGTTAAGCATTAAAACTGAGAACAAGTTACTTACTCGTCCATTGCATTTGAGTTGACGGAATGGAACACTCACTCGTTTTTTTACAGGCGGATATAATTTCTGAAAGAACTCGGAAATACCGGAGTACGATATAGAAAATCCATGATACGAAGTATTAATGTTGATCAGATGGAAGCTCTCGAGAAAAGATAGATCGTACTATGCTACTAATTTATGGTTCATCAGTATTTTATTTGGATGCCACGAAGTCGACATCTGCAGATCCGTCACCTATCGTTATCTTGTTAAAGCTATAAAGAGGCGTTATATGGAATCAAAGATGAAAATTACTTCCTTATCGATAGTGTAGTAGAGTTAAAATACGGAAGAGTTTGTTGCCACATAAAAAGGTTGAGGAGACATCGATGTTACTGTAAAGTAGAAGCTGTTTTTGGTACCTAGGATGAGTCGGTGTTAGATTGTATGTGGGAATGTAGGAAGAATTGAAGTAAACAACTTTTGATTGAACTATCACTTTATTCATAATATCGGTATGTATACAGTCAACATGTATTCTATAATTACATGAACGCAGTTTTACATTTCTGTATTGACAACAAATTTCATCTGATACAAATTGAAAATGTCAAACAAAACATTAAGTATGCATGTATATATGACGTCTCTCATATTTCAGAATTACAACATTAAGTATGTTTCATACTTCAGGATTACAATGTTTTAAATGATGTCTCTCATACTTCAGAATATATAATCATCATGTAACCTTTAAATGATGTCTCTCATACTTCTGTTTTTTCTTAAACTGTAATATTAAATAAGACTTATATGTGAACTTTAAAACTTAACTTGAATCTTTAAATGTGAACTTTTTTTTTTTTTTAATTGAACTTTAAAACTTGAACTTTATTTTGAAACATTAATTTTAAATATGAACTACAGTATACAGTTGTTTCATGTCCCAACTCTGAGGGAAAATGGTTTTGACTGTTGACTGAAAAGGCATGAAACAACTGTTTTGTTACTTGACCAATGAAAAACCAAAAAGTCCTATGTCGAATGTGATGTTTAGATCTACCGACAGACGACCGTCAACAATCCAGTACCAAAAACGCTTGATCATCGGGGTGCTTGTAATTATAGGTGCGTTCGATTACCTAACATGTGACCAGTCAACAGTTGCACGTGACCAGTCAACAGTTTCACGTGACCAGTCAACAGTTTTACGGTAGCACACATTAGCTATAGTTCGTTTGGTGAATTGTCTGGGAAACAGTCGAAATTGATTAATATGCATGTATATAGCGAGTCAGGTAACAACAACATATATGTATACTATATAACCGCTATGAAGTCTTTAAGTGTCGTCTCTCATACATTTTATTTTTACTTCTCTCATACGATAAAACTATTAAGAAACACTACAGTCTGTGATACATATGATGCCTCTCATACCCTTCAAACTTCACATGAAGTCTCTCATACTTCGACTAACTTTAAATGATATCTCTCATACTTCAACTTTAAATATTTTGTTTCAATTGAAATAAAGTAATGCATAACATATAATCTATATACACGTGAATATAGGCTTACTTTTCTGTATTGACAACAAATTTCAATCGATACAACTTAAAACATTTCCTTTTCGAAATACTAT
The DNA here is from genome assembly GCF_002113885.1 of Mizuhopecten yessoensis. Classification (NCBI taxonomy): domain Eukaryota; kingdom Metazoa; phylum Mollusca; class Bivalvia; order Pectinida; family Pectinidae; genus Mizuhopecten; species Mizuhopecten yessoensis. The sequence goes on from NW_018408645.1 coordinate 1,904,745, forward strand.
ATTTAAAACATTTTCTTTTTGAAATACAACAATATGTATGAATAATCTTTATATGAACTTTATTGATTAAACTTGATGAAATGGAACTTTATTTTTTAAACTTAATTAAATGTGGACTTAAGTTTTTAAAACTTAATTGAAGCATAAAAATATAATATTCTGTTTAAATACTTTTGTGCTTAAAACATAACTATAATTTTCCGGCTAATTGTTTTTGGTTTTACAACATAAAAATGATTTATTGGATTTCTGCGAATGTATTTAAACGGAACGAGACTTAAGATTTACGATATTTTTCATGACGACTTCAGTCTGACATTTGAAATAAATATTATCATCGAAGGCACACAGGCCCGATTTGTTGACGGTGTACACGTACAGTTGATGTGTATCGCTTCTAATCGATTTCATTTGACACATTTTAATCCTGTTTTCGAATAAACAGTCTCTATACATTTCGTGCCTTAGATCATGCTTAATGGTTGTCTTTGCGATACCTTTAGCTACCTGTTTTTCTTTCATGTCGTTCCATTGGACTATGAGATTTTCTATTTCAGTTCTATTTCTCACGGCGTCCACGTACGAGTACAGTATAGCACGAAGTCCTACGAATTCGGCAATGGGTTCGCTTCCCGTTTCGTCCTTGAAATATTCCGGTATCTTTTTGTTTTTTTTGTGTCGTGACAACGATGGTTGATCGGATAATTGGACAGATCGAACAGGTGTCTGTCCCGATACATGTCGTCATAGACGTCTGGACATTAGACGTGGTACAAAAGACTGTCCGTGTCCGTCATGAGTAGCTTTATCCCGTCTGCATAAACTCGTACATGATGCATTTTGACAGATCTAGAATGGTCTGTCGGACATACACTGGTTTGTTTAGTACTAGTTTGACTTTGTCGTTTTGTACGGCCACTAAATCTTTGTTAAAGATCGTGAAACTTTGAAATGAAGGTCTTGCCACGTACTTTTTAAACTTCTTTTCCGTGTGAGCCAGCTTGATGTCGACTCTGGAGCGTACGTTCTCCATCGTTTTGCCGAATACGGCATTGTTCATGAGTTTAAAGAAATCTTTCTCGAACTCGTTCTTACATGACGCTCTTTTTGACGTGTTGAACTGTATGTATGGACGTAACGAAGTTTTTTTTGAATTCTAGGATTCTGTGAATTTTGGTGACTTTTAGACCCAATTCCACGTACAACTGCAAATTGCTGTAATTGCAGATGTATTTGATCTTGGTTTCTAACGTGGGAATCAGTTTTTCTGTCGGTACGCGCCCATGTAATTTGTCATCGGTGTGTATAGGGCTAGGATTTAAACTGTTCCATAGCTGTTTACTGGTTGGAGATAACTCTCCATCGCAGACATTTGTTAGCTTGAGCGTATTTGTTTGATATCATGCTAACGCCACCTCTCACTCCGTTTTCAAAGAAGAGATACATGTCTGGATCTCTGATGAGTTCTAACCTCACTCCCGTCATTTTCAGAGCTGCACTCCAAGCCAGACCTGGACTGGTATAGAAGTGAGCTGCATCTAGCCCATAATAATCGAGACACATGTTTCTGAAGTTCTCAAAAACATCGACCAATAGTAGCACGTCCGTCTTGAGGTAGAGGTCGTGATACTGACCGAGGTCTCGAATGTCCAGTTTCTCCCACACGGACTGTGCATGCGCGTAATCGGCATCTGACACGTATGATCGACTCAGCGAACTATAGAATTTCTTTTTTGAGTGAAGCTTTTGTTCTGAGGATCTATCGGCGGTGTCTACGTATTCGTAGGGATATATCCCTTTTCTTAGTAGCAATTTGGCTTCTGATTTGGTAAACTCCCTAGAGAAGTTTTGAATTTAGTCAAACCCTCTTTGGCTAGATTTTCAGTCAGAGGCTCTAGACGTTGAGACATGAATTGAAACGAATCTATGAATCTTTTAAATTTGTCTAGACCTTCCGTCAGAATGAGAGCATCGAAACCTTTTAAATTGTGAAAAACACAAGGTATGTGAGCGGGATATTTATACTTCAAATTACATTCGTTATGAGCGGCTCCGCGAAATTTACCACTCAAATGACAATGGTCTCGTACCACGGCACTTTCGTCTGTGAATTGTTTACCACAGATGTGGCATCGATTACTCTCTATAAAAGACTGCTCGTCCTGAAGAGACATAACTAGCGGTTCTGGGTGACCTAAAATATCATGGATTTCTTTTTCTTCCTCTATGATACATTCTAAAAATGTTTTGCTAACGGCTCACAGGAGTCATTTTCTCTACAAATGTTTCGAAATCAGCATAGACTAGACGACGAAAGGTACTTTCATTTGTTTCTGAAAGTCCTCAAACGATAAGAGAGCGTCGTCTTCACTGGGGAATTCTACTCTCTGTGTTCTGTGGGTGGAACACAGTTCCATGTGTTTGTTTAATAGAACGTTACTCGTGAAACCTTGCAGGCAATGCTGACAAAAATGTGTCAGATTATGTGCTTTTTTCGTTCTGCTCAAAAACACGTTTAATTTGGGAATCAAACAGTAATGTGTTTCACACCTTCTTGTAAAAAGAGCAGATTGACGTGATGACGGGACTGTTTCGTCTTCGTCACATACATGGGGTAGATGGTTTTATCCTCGATCGCAAACACGTTTACCGATACGTGGTTCTGTGCTTCAAATTTGCCGATTTGGGATATGGAGACGGGATACCTGATACCTCTCATATCTAGTTCGCATTCGCACTTCTCGTAATGAGACACGCGTTCGGGTAAGGTGTTTACCGGTTGGAGAGACGCCAAAACCGACCATATGAAGCATTTTTCGTCACGATTAAAGATATTGATCAAATGATGTGTGCGAAAAGTGGATGGAGTCGGTATGTAGAAAGAACCACTCAAGGGTGAGTAATTTGCAACGTGTAATTTGATAATTTTCTTGAGTACACATGCGGACCCTTTACGAACGAATTCCTCAAACAAAACAAACATTTTCTGATAAGCTGTTTTTATATCATGTTCTAGATCAGATTCATTTGGCATCGATATGTATGCTTTACTTAAGAAATGTGGGATGGTCTGTTCTACATTACCTTCTCTAGTTTCCTTTTCCAATGACACACGAATGTTTAGATACCATTTAACACCATTTAACCTTTCACACAACCGTCTTAAATGTTCCATCACTTCCGTTTTGGAGCTGGCAAAAAAGGTGAGTATGTTACTATTGTCACTGAAATTTGAAAATATATGCTTCTAACGTTAGCATTTCCTCCTAAACTCACATCATCCGAATAGGTATGTTCTACAGATTGCTGAGCAACGGAAGGTCCCGGCAGCGGCGACTGAGCACCGGAAGGTCCCGGCTGCGGCGACTGAGCACCGGAAGGTCCCGGCAGCGGCGACCGAGCACCGGACGGTCCCGGCAGCGGCGACTGAGCCGCGGAAGGTCCCGGCAGCGGCGACTGAGCACCGGAAGGTCCCGGCTGTGGCGACTGAGCACCGGAAGGTCCCGGCTGCAGCGACTGAGCACCGCCATGTCCCGGCTGCGGCGACTGAGCACCTGAAGATCCCGGCTGCGGCGACTGAGCACCGCAAGGTCTCGGTAGCGGCGACTGTGCATCGGAAGATAATGGTGTTTTAGTTCTAGACTTCTCAGGTAATCGAATATCAGAAGGATTTGTATTAGGGAGATCTCCACCAGTCGATCCATGACTTTTGTTCACGTGCGTTTTCATAGTATATTTCCTCGTAAAGGACTTACCACACACGTGACATTTGTAAGAAGTCTGTTTTTTGTGCGAATTCATGTGTCGCTTTAAGTTGCTTTGATCGTTAAACACCTTTCCACACACTGTACATGGTGATTGTCGATAATGTCTCTTCATGTGTGACTTCAATTTCTTTTCGGTGGGACATTGTTTCTCACACACATCAAAGGTCGTCACATTTTTTCTATCTTTAAGTACGTAAATTTCATTTCTGGGTTTTTTCGCAGGAGATAAATCTACAGAGTTCAATATCCTTTTCAAATTCCTTACTGTTTGTATGGCATTTTCGTCTCCGCTAGACACCGATTTGAGTAAATCATTAAAATATTGTGCTGCCATGTTTCTGGTCTGATGTATGTCCTATTTGTTTGAGTTTTATAGCTTGAATGACAACCACTTGCATTTCATCTGTTTAAGGTTGCTCTCAAATTGAGGAGGCGTGGTCTTCACATACAGTTTTCCACCTCGCTGACTTTTTGCTTTTCTGCGCATGCCCCGTCTGAGTAATGTGGTCCTATCTCCCTGATTGGTTGATTCAGCACTGGACTTTCCCCTGGACTTGTTCATTTCGTCAGACGGTGCTGAGGTAACATCATTCTCCGATTTAATAGAGTAAGCACCTGGCGGGGTCGTGGTGTCGTCATTTCCTGATTTATTAGAGTTAACATATAAAGGGGTGGTTGATGAATCGTCTAATTTCTCGTGTCTGATGATGTCGTCGTATTTTGTCTTTGGTATCAATATCATTATTCTAGCCATGTCATGTAATTTCTAAAGAATACAGGTAATATTTTACTCACTGCAAGTAGTCTCCGTCTTCTCTGCCGCCTACTAATTCCTCCTACCAACACCTTGCGTATGACCACTTTGTGTTTAGCTATATTCTTTTTATCCTCGTTAGGAATGGAAATGTTATCTGTTGCTACGTTATGAACGATTTCTATGATAAACTTGAGTTGTTGATCTGTTATGGTCAACAAGATGCCTTTCCTCTGTTTGTCCGATGTTATCAGCCAGAAGTCGACTAAACTTTTCATTGTTTTTTAGGGAAATACAGCACCGTGTCCTCTCCCGGTAAGATATTGGTTCGGAGTGGCGGTACTTCGGAACGCAGTCGATGATATTTACGTCTGAAGTCGAAGGTGAGACATCGATTAACAAATAACCGAATCTGTTTGACGTCGCCAACTGATAGGGTTCTCTGAAATAAGCACCCTGTCTAGGGAATATCTGTCGCCCCAATGCCTCTACTTGTGATTGAACTCTATAGTTTCTAAATAATATGAAATATTGTGTATTCAGACTCAAAGTTCGCATGACTTTTCCTTTCTGAAATACGTTTTGTACTAAAAACATGACTGTAAAGTTTTGATAGTGAGATTTCACGCAAAACACCTTCATCAGATGTGGACTGTCCACTCCCTCTGCCATACAGTCATCAATCACCAATAACTTATGACCTTCTACATCTCCCCATTCGTTAAACTGATCTTCGTTCGGTAAACCTTGATGGAACGTGATTTCTCTCAAGCTTCGCCTTAATACGTCAAACGTGGGCTGCCACGTGTCGTAACACAGAATCACCTTTTTGGGGGGTTCGCTAAACATACCTCCAGCGTTTTCCAAGATCTTTTTGGTCAGAAATGTTTTTCCTAAGCCGGACGCACCACACACCATGATTCTACATGGAGATTGAAACTTGATGAGACTCTCTCTAGTATACCACGTCATGTTTAATTGTAAAATGAAGACACAAATACAAAACTTTACTATTTATATTTAATTTCATAAATACAAATCTTTACTATTTACATTTAATTTCATAAAATGCATTTTTTAATGTTTACAGAATGTTTCCATACATCATGACTATTTACAACTCAGTACAACATGTCTGATGAGTACACGTATGATAAAACAGTATGGAAACGAATTCTGAATGTATTCGTACACGTAATTGTCATTTTTCTTCCAAATTATTTCCAAATTGTTTTACGATAGAACTCATCGATACTCCACTGCAACGATTCAACAGGTAATACGAGCAATATTGACCACACACTATTGACGTGTTACTCTGCAATCGCCTTTCATTGTAGCTGTTCGCTTCAAATGAAAAATAAGAAGGTGAATGTCCATAACTGTCAAAGAATTCCTTTTCGTCTTTAGATTCGTAATAGAATGCTACCCAGTGTCTTCCCGGACTATCACTATTGTCCGTATTGACGACGTAACCGGTCGGAAATGTTTGTATTTCGTCCGGTACCTCGTCACGAGCGTAAACCCCTTTGACTCTTTTTCTCATTACAGAATCACAGTCTATGACGCAACGGAACTGTAACGTCGATTGTAACATGTTCCTCATAACGGAAATGGAAGTCTGACCACCGGTCGCACCGTTCTTCAGTTTTAAAGGTTTGCCACCCACCGGTATTCCGTCTACGTAGAGTCCTATAGATGTGACGTCATAGGGTGGGAAAAAACAGGGGTTCTGTTCGTAGTCACCGGTGGTAGCGGTGGCGTTCACAAATCAAACAACCACCAGATTTGGTCTCATGCCTTGAAATATATTATCGTATGTAAAGTTTGTCGTTCCGGTAGGGATGGTCATCTGCTTGACCATGGTCTGTGTAAAGGGATATTTGGCATTGGTCATATCGAGAGCTTGACGTTGTGCAAAGACGACGGCTGGGTTGACCTTGACTTTGCTCACGCGCAGTCGAATGTCTTCGAATACTACTTTGTAATCGGCAGATATGTTATCGGACAAGAGACAAAAACTTGGTTTAGATCGATACAATTTGACATCGACGTTGACTTGATTCAATAGATACCTGTTCATCTTAAACAAATCGTGATAGAGCGGGCCGACCAGGTCTACCACTTCTAGCAACGCTCCGTTTGAGCCGGTTCTAGGACTATGTTCGTCCTGTCTCCCTCATCGTCCCGATCCCATATCTGAGTAGTCAATTGGGTCGTCTTTGCTTCTTTGCCATATTTCAGGAGACTCTGTATGTAGGCCTTGTAAGGGTAATGGCTCGTCGTAGATACGATGGTCTTCCCCTGTAGGGTGACGTCCACTTGAGAAAATAAAGAAGGTAAGAACAAATTGACAGGTCCCACGTCTTCAGTAACAGCTATGGCGCTTCCGTCTGCTTTGGTTATTTTTACCTTAGCATATATCAAAGCGTTCCGGAAATCGATCAATTCTAATCCGTTCTGTCCACTAACGACGAATTCTACGACGGAATCGCTCGTAATCTGTGATATCGGTAACACGTCTTGATAGTAAATGTTTTCCACTGCCGTCTGTATTGGTGGAAGGTCTAAAAAGGCTAATTCTGACGGTTATGCTTCTCTTAAGAATTCTTTGTTTATCGCAGCCATTGCGATATTAAATTCCTTTTGTTCCTTTTAGTCGATTCTCTGTTCAATTTTGTTTTTATTTATATTGTAAGTAGTTACTTACAGTTCAAACAGAATACCTGATAAGATTATTTCTTTTAAACAATTAACAAATATAAAAAAGATATCTTTCTGGAAAATGTCAGTAAAATATTTTTGGTAGGGACTATTTTGGTGGGTATGTAGGTAAAGGGGAAACAAACATTATTTTATTCATAGCCTTATAATTATACACATAATAAGCATGTTATTCAAAATGCTGATAATCCTTCTAGATATTTACATCATGATTAAATTTGAACTAAATTAATATAAACTTCCATTTTTCAGCTATGTTAAATGCAAGAATGGGACCCAATCAAGTGGTTAATTTTATTTCTGGTTGCAACATTCCTCCTGTAGATGACTCTACACTTCGCACTTGCCTCAGTAGTTATAATTGCTGCAGAAACATCTTGTGAGGAGGCACAGAAGGAGGAACTTGACTGTTCAGTCTCTGATGGAATGGAAGTCAGTTTTGATGCTGGTTGGCAGAAGAGAGGTTCTGGAAGTCAATATAACAGCCATACAGGTAAATGTTCACTTTTTGTCAAAATCTAAAGATATATAAAATCATGAGAGCTCTGTTTTTATAAATATCAAACAAAAATCAGACTACAAGTTTAAATTGATTTGCATGTAATTAAAATAAAGTTTCTGAACTCATATTTCATTGAAAAAGCTAATTGGATTGGGCAACAGGTATTACCTGTGTAGATCCCCTCCACAAAATACCTCAAATGATATGGCTAAGGTCTACTAATTGTTTTATTATGTCTTCACTCCTATGCTAAATTTATTATATTAAATGTACCATTTAATTTTTACTTTGGACCAAAATCAAAAGGTCAATGTCAGATACATGTAATAATATCAATCTGTATAGTTTTGGGGACGGGAGAGTCATGTTAAGATATCATCTAGTTTTTGTCGTCCAAATTTTATTTCACTTTCATTAAAGGACAGTGACAGTTCATTTCAATAATTGTTGTAGATGAAATGATATACATGTCTGCAATTTTTTTAATTTACTGTAACGCGGGACGAGCGTCGGTAAAGATAGTTAGAAATTAACAAAACAAACTAGTAAGTCACACAAATACAGACAGTTTATTTACAATTAACAAAAGCACATTTCACTAAACATTTCTACCATCTCTCCAGCATCCACTCATTCACATACATACATTTACATATTTTCACACATTGATTTCCATACAAAAGTTCACAATTCCAAATAAGCCGGCTAATTGCATGGTACCAGTCAATGTTCCTGGTATGAATAATATGACAGTTTCTTTGCTGTCTACTCCTGTCTACTAAATGATACAATGGACCAATAGTCCTCTGCTGGGTGACAACAGCCTCAGTATGGTTGACACCGCTGACCAACCGTAGCCTTTACTGACAGTGGACTCTCGAACCCTAGTATCCACTAAGAGTTCCATATCTGTTAAAATACAGCGATGATGTCATCTTTGTGATAACTCTCCATTACTTAAACAAGAAAATGCAGCAAAGCTGCTGGACACCAAACTATTTTGTATGAAAACGACTTACTGACAGTCTATCAACCACGAGGGAACAGATCCTGCGTACTTGAATCTATTTATTTATAATTGTATATATTGTTAATGGCATTATTTTGTCGTTCAGAATATTCCGTTCACGCTCAATATCCGTACATTTTTGCACTTTTTTCACTTAATAATTGTCCCACAGCACGCAAATGTACAGTTTCAACTGCACGCTTAGGCCTTACATTAAATGTCAACGATTTGGTAATAACGCCATCGTCTGAGAGAGAGAAGCCCGGACATGAAGATGATTTACATGAAAATATCTTTTATACCTTTTGTCAAAATTGCAGCGATTTTTGCAAATATTTCTGTTGACAATGTACCTATTTGACTATTTTGGATAAAACATCAACCGTCTTCTAGGTTAAAGCGTCAATCGTAGCCCCCGCACCTTTGAATAACAGTTGTTACTTCTCGAGACGAAGACTCATTTTGCCACAACGTTGGTTTATTGGCTGTTATTACATTCGTTTTATACAAATGAAATAAATATATCGTATTGAACGGGAAAACCATGAGATTTTCTATTTCTTACTTTTTTTCCCGTCATGAGGCGCAAATATTGCTTCATCAGAAAAGCGCGAGAATGTGTAACGTAGTTTTTGACGCCGAATTATAATGACGTCACGCTTGACAACAATACAGAGCGCCATTTTGAATGGGTTTTCATTGCAATTTTGCCGTTTGCTAGTATTATCGCGGAAGATTTCCAGACAAAAATGATATTAATTGTGTAGATATGTAAAAACAATGATGTATACTGCAAAGGTTGACAACACAACCACTTATTCTGCCGTCACTTCATCTAAGCTTGAAACTGAAAAATCTACGCAGAGAATATAATGTACCGTTCAGATTGGACAATACTAAGAGTGACGTTTTTACTTACGAATATATAATATTTCGTTTATCTTCACTGCATTAAACATATGTGTTTATCAGATGGAGAATTCATGATATTTCACTTGAAAACTGTACTAAATACCGATACCGTAAGGTTTACCTTCATGCAAATTTTTGTAGACAGTATGCGGCCTCAATTTCCCAGAAGGCTTTCACGCATGGGAAAGCACCGGAACTGGACAAAGTGTTTACAGATCAAACCCCGACGGCGCTTCGCTCCGCTTGGGGGTTTGAAAAAATTATGTCATTTCTACTCCAAGCATGTGATTACCTCATTTCCACAGTCTGTAACCTGTGCCTGTAACTACTAATACTATAAGGTAGGCCGCTGTGAGTACTAAAACCCACGACAGGTGGCTATGGCGCGGTCACACATGTTTACCTGTGTCCTCGTGTACTCCCTACCTATTCACTTACCGCAATGTCCGTCAACAGACCACGTGGTTCGTAATAACAATTCACAACATATATATACATACGATCAACATAAACACCACGATACAATACATGCGATCGTGACATTTACAACAGTTATAATTAAAAATAGAAGTTATTATTCTGTATTTTGTGTGTCTTGCATTGAACTTTTGAACAAGGCAGTTCCCACGTTGTTGTGCATGAAAAAGTGGGGTAGTTTTAGTTCTTGGACTGCTTGTGTTTACAAAATAAAGGGAGATAACTTATAATTGACTAAATTTCAGGTCGTGCAAGAACACTGGAAAAAACTGTGGATTTTGACTTGAGAACAAGAAGCTGTAGTGTGTGTCAGTATCACCTGGGAAGGACTGAGACAGTTCCAAAACATGAATGCAATGTAAATTGGACAGGTTTGTAGAATTTATAATAATTGTATGATACAGAATGATAACATTTTGCATCTAAATCAAACTCACTTGTACCAGTAATTTAAATTACAGGAAAATTAACCAGGTCAACTTTCTTTCTTTCATAATTACCTTAATTTTACGAGCATTTTAACAGAGATTAAATCTTTGTCTTCAAATATTAATTAATTTCTCGATCATATTATGCGTGTATTGAAATATTTACACTTTCTAGTGTTTAGTTTTTCATAAACACTTTATAAAATATTTTTTCTATAATCTATAGTACTTTGTGAGATGTGTAAATTTTGACATAATTAGATTGTCATGTCATAATTGGACGTTTCCTGTACCTTTGGTGTTTTTCAAAATAGTCATAAGATAATATTTATTATGCTTTTGAAATATCACATATTCATCTTAAAGTATAAATATAAGGAACACCTATCAACTTTTTTGGGGATTATCAGTAATATAATCAACTTTTGCAAGTGGTAATTCTAATAATAAACAGCTCTTCCATTCATGTAAATTATATTACCACATGCTCAAATTGATGATATCACTACATAACATGGAAAATGGACAGTATATTTCTAAAATTTGTGAAGTTACAAGCAGATGTTCCTTCTGACACATTATTTTATAATGTTTTTAGAATCAAGTAAAAACATGGAGCCAGACATGGCATGTTCAATGATAAAAAGGATGGCAGAAAAAGGATATGAAGTAAGTACTCTGCATGCTGATAATGACACCACAACTCGGTCCAGATTGCCCCCGTCAATTAAAAAGAAAAATGACAAAACCCATGTGTGAAGAAAATTCTTTCATCACGTCTGTACAGCTTCTCAAAAACGTATAAACAACTGAAGGCAAGACATGTCATCCCTGATATCGTCAGATGTTTCATGCATACAATTTCAAAACATCAAAGCACAAAAGAGATCATGAAGTCAGAACTGGAAAAATATGTTCCACATATATTTGGAGACCACAGCCTGTGCTGTGATATTGTATACATTTTATATAAGAACACTTTTTTAAGGAATTTATCTACATCTTATCTATTCTGAATGGTTCTGCAGTAATTCCTTTTGAAAAAAAAAATTACAAAATATTTTCACCAATGCATTACATAGCCACCACATTATAAAACATCTTTATTTGAAAATTATTTCAAAATATACTTGATACATATAGTTATTATAAATACAACAGTATACACTTTTCTAAAACATTTTAATACATCTTTCTTTGCATATACATATAGGTCTTGAAATCGAAGTCCAAGGAGCAATAGATACAGAGACAATTCCTTCCAAGATCAAATTTACTGAATAAAGACCAAGTAAAAAAGTGCTCAAACAAGATGTACCATCATGGGAAATCAGTCATCAGTAAAGATGTTCGTGTTGTTTTGTTGGACCTCATTGACTACCTTAGTAAGAGAAAGAAACCAATCCTGTTTGGTCATAACGTTTTTCTTTTTGGTCACCTGAGCTTTAGCTCAAGTGACCTATTGCTATCCGTCTTCGTCCGTCGTCGTGCTCGTCCGGCGTCCGTTAACATTTTACATTTTCAACTTAAGCTGAAATACTGGCAGAGGGATTTCATTAATATTTCATGGGAAGGTTACTGACATCTCCCTGACCAAGTGTTCAGAAATCCAATATGGCCGCCACGGTCGCCATTTTGAAAAACTATTTCAAACTTAAAGTCAAGTTCTGCTGGGCCGATTGAACTGAAACTTTGTAGGACTGATCGACTCATGGTCCTGACAAAGTGTTGTTATTTTTTTGGGTCGATCAGAAATACAATTTTGGCTGCCACGGCCGGTATTTAAAAAAAATAACTATTTCAAACTTAAAAACAAGTTCTAACAGGCCGATTTAACTGGAACTCTGTCAAAGAATGATCAGCTCATGGTCCTGACAAACTTAAGTTAACGTTATACTTTACTATTTTTTACTCAAATAGGCACATGTACATATTTCAACAATAAAAATAAATACTGTAGGACTCAGGTGACCGTTAAGGCCCATGGGCCTCTTGTTTATGTAATCTATTCTTTTTCCTTAACTGGGTTCTTATTTCATTAGTCATCCATGGTTTATCATTTGGCTTTATTCTTATTAGTTTACATGGAATATACTTTTCAGTAAGCAAGTTTATTTGACTTATAAGTATACTATTTATCTCATTTACATTATCATTATGTCCAATTAATGTATTCCAATCAATTGCTAGAAGACATCTATTTATTTCATTCCAGTTAGCTTCACTAAATTTAACAATTTCTTTTACAAATGATTTTACTTTTAATACTTCGAATCCTGAATTCATAACAATAGAACAGTGGTCAATACATAGCAGTGATAGAACTTCAAAACTCTGGACTATGTTTAGGTATTTTACATAAAATATGTCAATACCAGTTGCTGATGTATTTGTTTATCTTGTAGGACATTGAATGCTATTTTATAGCTGACATTTAGTTAAAATTCTTGCTTGATGTGTTTTAGGAGAAAGAGAAAGCATATCTTGGTTAATATCACCAGTAATATTAACAATTTACATTAGTCAGTGCATGAATTAAGTTATCAAATTTATTCCAGTAAGCAACATTTGAGTTTGGAGGTCTGTAAATATAACAAAGAAAAACGTTTTGTTAGATGATCTAATTTCTAAGATAATATTTTCCAAATTAACTGATTCAAGATCAAATCTTCTTGTAGCATGAATATATCTTTTGTATATATCATGACACCTCTACCTTGCCTTTCCTTCCTATAGTTTCTAAAGAAGTAAGATGTGACTTTAATTTGACATCCGTATCGTTGACAGAAACATCGAGATGAGTTTCAGAAAAACAGAATGTCATTTTCAAAAAAATCACTTTCAATAAGTTCAAGCTTATTACGCAATGAACGAACATTAAGATAAAGAATCGATATATTGCTTAATTCATATTTATCTTGACAATTGGGACCCGGTTAAACATGTACATCACCTGCTCTCAATATAACAGACAATTGAATAATAAACAAGTAATTATCAAAAAACAACAAGTTGATCATACTCACAAAAACCATACAAACTGAAACATGGTATTGATTTTGTATAAACACCAAATTTCCTGAGGGAGAAAGAGGATAACTAATATTTGACCGAGCTAAAACATCTACTTGGATATAAATACATGTAACATAAACAAGTCCAACTAATATTTTTTATTTTTTTATTTTTTTTTAATTAATTATAAAAAAAAGAAATAAAATCCCAAACAAACCAAACATTAATAATAATAAAGAAATATAAGACGACCAATGACATATAATAATAAAGAAATATAAGACGGCCAATGACATATCAGTCAAGGTCAACTACAAAGAGTATAGTGTAATTGCTATTTACACATAAGTTAAATCAACATATTAAATAGCACCAATGTCAGTTATCATATATTTATGTAAATAAGGTACTGATAAATATTTGTCAGTTGAAACATGGAAGAAAGAGCTGATTTCTTTAATCCCTTGAATGTTTAATCAAACTATCAAATTAATTTCAATAAATAAAATAGTGTATAGAGTTGTTACAAACTAATAATAAATAGTTGTATTGAGTATGAGCAAATTGACAGAGCTATAGGGACCACGGAACCAAATCAAAAATAGATTGTGGGTTTTTCCATTTTGGGCAGAAGATTTAATAGGAAGGTGAATGCCTCGGGGCCTGCTGGTTGGATATTTAGGTGGCAAAGGTTTCAAAAGTTTTATGTGTTGGTTGAGCAAAATATATAGATGTAAAATGTATAAAAAGTGTGCTTTTGTCTGGGGGAGTTTATTAAGTAGGTAATTTATTGTAAATTTTGGTCAATTTTTGGTGCCGAATTCAATACAAAATGGCGGCCGCCATATAAAAAAAGTTCTAAAAGGCAGAATTTTTAAATATTTCATTAACAGTTGTGTGAGATGATATTCTTCAAAACGAGGGCAGGTAAACCAGTGTGGATAACCCCATTTAACCAGGACAGTGGTAAACGTTAACACTATCGTCTATGGAAAATCATTTGTTTCTGCGGTCCCTATAGCTTATTGATCATATGATAAATATCATCAACAAATTGACTCTGAGCTACATGACAACAAGTGAAGTAATTGATCACATGATAAACACTGAATAGTTGTGTCAACATAGGGTATCTACAATTTGACTCAAAGTTATATTTGTAGTACGCAACAGAAAGTAACGATTATCGAACAAATTATTTAAAGTGAACTTTTGTGCAGACTATCAACGATTTGGCTCTGAACGAATTGACCTCAAGTCACACATCACATGAATTAAAACACTAAATATAATTATAATGGTCATATATCAATAATTTGACCAAGACCTATGTCAAATCGAGAAAAGTTATTGATTGCATTATATTTAATTAGGATAGGGAAACAGGGACAGACCTCTTAAATCCCTTGTCAATATCAAAAATTGAAAACGGATCCCAGAAACATTATGTCGATTTTATATATATATGTTCAATTGTCGAGAATGGTCGTGGGTCCATATTCAACATTGAATATGGACCCCAGAACATTAAGACACCTTTTTATATTTAAGTGTCAAAGCAAATAACCCGGGTCCATATTCAACGTTAAAAATGGACCTCTGAAAATTATTACAGTTTTCCATATTCAATTGTCAAAAAGTGACATGGGTACTTATTCAACGGTGAAAATGGATCCCAGAAACATTTTGTCGTTTTTATATATTCAATTGTCGAAAAAAGGTCGTGGGTCGACATTTAACGTTGAAAATGGACCTTAGAACTTTGCCATTTTTGCATATTGAAATGTCAAACAAGAGACCAAAGTGGGAGCTTTGCTCCCTCGTTAGATCTTCATTAGTTCTATCTAAGTTTGATCATTTTGATCTCTTATCTGGTAGATTGATAATATTGTCAACATCTAGACCGGTTCAAAAATGAAACATGCATTTAATGGATAAAATATGGTCACGGGTTTATAGAAGGACAAGGAGGTGCAAAAGCATTGTTTATTTTTTTCTGTTTGAAATTTGGTGTATTCGCCTGTGTACCAGCGTATAGGCAGCAACGCGCCTGGACACCTTTCTATATTACATTGTCACTATTCAACGTTGACATTAGATCTCACATATTGTGGCCTCCGTATGTTCAATCGTCAAAACTGGTCCCGGATCAATTTTCAACGTTGCAAATTGACCCCAGAACATTATTCAACATCGAAAGGTAGGGTCAACGCCTATGGAGATTTAACATTAGCGTCGGCCCCCGGTTGGAATTTCAAAACAAGATAAATCCAAAAAAGAATGGGTAAAGGAAGCTTAAATCAGGAACAGTTATTTTCAGAATACAATAATGATAAATGGATTTACACCTGTGTGGGTGTTAAAAGTGCGGTAAAAAAATCCTCCTAGAGCATTTAAATAACACAAGTACTATACAATTATACCATCAGCGTGTGCAACATATTCCAACTGTTATTTTGATACCGAACATTACACTATTTCATGAAAGAATTGTTCTTTTTATTGAAGGTTTTAGCAGAAAAATATGTGAAATTTCATTACAAAAATTACATTACGTTAATTTACATATTCTAAACGAGTCTATTTTTCATACTTGCTTAAAAGATGGCTACAAATAATATCTGTTAACATCAGGAATTTCAAAATAATTGGCAACCGGTAAATTTGTCATGTTCCACTTTTCTTAAACTTGTGTTTCTTCATGACCAAAGGTCATTGGGTCTTGATATTTGGCAAGTTGGTTGTTCATGTGAATGGATTAAAGTTTTGTAAACGTTGATGACCTTGACCTTCGTTCAAGGTCACAAAAATCGTGCTAAAATATTGTTTTTGTATGGGGAGTCAGACAAGGATAAATTGACTTGCTTTATTTGTTTAAAGTTAACGATATAAAATAATATTTATCCATATTTTGTTTAATCAAATAGTACCTAGAACTGTAAGCGAAAGGCTAACTAATACCCCCGATCTTATATAAATCAAAACTGTTAACTAAAGGCTAACTAAAGCAAAGCATTGCAAAGCAAACCATAGTCTCCCACCAGTAATTATTTAAGTATATATGTCACTGACATACTTCCTGTACTCCCTCCCCGTGCCAAAACATACTTGCAAACCAAATCTTGTTAGCCCAGTTGAACCAGTTTTGCTTAAATTGTCCTAGTAGTTAAGGAAGAGTTGTCAAGATTTTTAACAAAAGGCCATACCATATCTGTAAACGTTCATTGAAATCGGCCAAGTAGTTCATGAGGCAGACAAAGGTTTTTTCAACAGTGGGCCATAATTCCTTTTTAAAGGGTCGATACACAATGTCAGGAGGCAGTTAGCATATCTGTAAACTTCCGTTGAAATTGGCCCCATAGTTTTGAAGGAGTTGTGTGGACAAGCATTTTTCAACAAAGGGCCATTTCTCCGTAAAAAAGGGTCAGATTAAAAAATAATAATAAAAAAATACTCAAATACATAATATCAGGTGGTAGTTAGTTTTAGAGGATATGTCCGGACAAGGACTTTTCAACAAAGGGCCATAACTTTGTAAAACAAGGTCAGAATAAAATAAAATCTGTATGCACATCTTCAGGTGGTAATTCTCATATCTGGAGACCTTCGTTGAAATTGGTCCATTTCTTTAAAAAATGTACGGACAATCTTTTCTATGGACAGACAAAAGGACAGACAAGCTGATTCCACTATACCCCCCTAACTTCGTAGCGGGGGTATAATAAAGTGTATAATAGTTTTACTATAAAGATTATTTTATTATTTTTATATAATTGATATTTGTGTCTATATAACAATCTCAACCTTAATGAAAAAAGATTACTTTGGCAGTATACATGTTCATGAGTTTTTGGTATGATTCAAAAACAGAAAATATATCGGTATTTACCATAATAAACATTGATAATCAAATCTAAATGAGTATATGTGAAATTGGGCATTGATCATGTTTGGCATGCTCACAAAGTACTTTACCGGTTATGATGTTACATAAAAATGGTTCTGTTGACAGAATATATATATGGAAAGTTTTTAAAGAAGTTAAAAATATAGACTACCATTATAACTATTTATCACATAATCGGGCCGTTATTGAATTCGCCCGTGTAATATTTTTACATATGTCACTAGTGTAATAATATACCATGTAGCGTTTTTCATTGGCTGTGAAGTCATAATATGGACAATTACGTGACGTCATCAATTGTGAATGGCGCAATAAAATGGCTGTCTCCGTTTGATTAAGCCCTCTACATTTTGGCTTTAAAACCTGTCAAATGTAAGTTTTCTGAGTTATGTGATAAAAGTATCTTAAAATTTGTTTTCATTTCATATGAGCTTTAATTTTATGAAACTCGTCGCGAAGTTTTAAAGTGTTAAATACTCCTAAGACTCGTTTCATAAAATCTCATATGAAAGAAAAACTCATTATTTAAGACCCTATATATGTAGGTAAGTTTACAATTTTAGTTACATTATAAATTTTGTGAACATTTTGCATGTTTTTCTAATTAAAAGTTTCACTACGCTTATTTCATGTATACCAATGTGACATAGTAAGCATCAAAATAATAGTAATTTAATACACTGTACACTATCATAATTTATTTTCAAAATAACATTAGCCATTGACATTTATCTGTCATTTTGTTAAAAGACCCCCGTCATTAAACCTGGTGTTATGCAAGGACGTTCACTACGGTTATCAGTAGTAATTATGAATAATCCTTTATGCAGTTATAGATCATTTTCATGTATCTACACATGGCAAAAGAATAAAAGAAATCAAAGTGGGGGCCAAATGTTGACCCCTCCTTTGTATATTGAGCCGGGAATTCTTTGAACAATATATGAGTACAAACAAAAGACGAAGTGAAATTAACTTCTCTAACAGATAATTCAAAAGAGGTCATATAAGAACTAAATGTAAGTAACATTTCAGAGAGTACACTTCTGTGTCAAGCTAACAATGTAACTGGACTACATCTGTTTTCATTTTGATATTTTATTACAAACGCTACTGCTGCGATATTAAAAGAAGAATATTATGTTGCAACAGTTTTAGCATGAATACTAGCATTAATGTCAAATAAGTTGTGTCACAGTGATTCATCTACACCGACTGGACATAATTTTTATAATTTCATATATATACATTCAATAATGCAAATAAAATGTAATACATGCAGGCTGAGAAAAATATTACATAATGTTTACTTATAATTAATCAAATACCGGTATATCATCAATACTGTCTACATCATCTCAGAATTCTTTAATATTTTCCAAATTTAAAAACAAAATAATACGTTTTTGTTTATTAATAGCCCGTATTATATTATGAGGAACATCGGTCCGTTCGTACTTTAGTTTCCGCAAGATATATTGCTTAAAAATCATTTGATTATGATGACAATTGGCACGCACGTACATCATACAAAGACTAAGGCTACGTACGAACTTACGCAAAAAACTCACCTAATTAATTAAACTATTGTAATATGATTGGTCAATTTCAAAACTTAAGTTTCCGCAAGATAATTTGTTTAAATATCGTTCGATTTTTATTAAACCTGGTATGCATGTATATTATTCACAGGCTGAGGCTAAGTTCGAACTTGAGCAAAATCCACGCATACGTTATTACATGTATCATACTGTGCTCTGATTGGTTGACGGTTTCTGAACAATAACTTTGTCAAATATGACCGGATTCAATATCTGTATTATACTATGATAAATAATTAGCTTAAGGTGAGCAAACCTGCATATGATATATTACATATAGCATACTGCTTTGTGATTGGTCGACGGTCTCCGCACTATTGTCAAATATGAAAGGATTCTGATGAGACTTGGTCAAGAAATCTGCCAGTAATTAATAAGCAATTGAAATATCTTCGGCTTTAATGGTGTAAGATGAATAGATTTTTGGAAATAATGGGCAGTTTCAATTTCTATTTTTATGGTTTGAAATATGTACAATGGGAAGGCAGGCAGGCAGTTGCAACTCAGATTTTTCAAATGTCATAAGTGAAATGTATATGTATTAAGTTGGTAAAGTATAGTGTGTACTCTCCTTTCACGAAATTCCAGGAATAGTCCTCGACTTTAGTGAGTAATATAAATGCTGTTTCTTCTCCTTGTATTTCCATATTTTCATACATTCAGATATAATGATGCATCTGAAGGATTTTAGTATGTCAGATTGACATGGGGGACGAGCATATATTGCTCCTACCTGCGGACCTCTTGTTGTAATATAATGAAGTTGGTGTGAAAACTCGTTGATATTTTGAGACAGATTGATATTTCTATCCATATATATTAACAAGTAAGCGATGTTCTATTCCAGTTGTATATTAAAGGTTTGATTGAGACACATGATAGTTAGTCTGTAAACTATTCGACATTGAACATGGATGCGGTTTATTGATAAAGTAATGTCAAACTGTCCTATTTTTCTTTAAACAACAATGAAAGAATCTGTCAAACTGCTTAAAAAATTGACAATCATGACTGTAGTATGACTTTGTGATAAAAGTACAGCGGTTTGACATTAAAAAAATATATATTTAGGTGCTGTCAGTATACAATTAATAAGCTATTGATGTAGTTCATTGTAACTAAACCCCCACCTAAGGAGAAATTGCATATATAATTATGATAAAATAATTATGAAATAATAAGTGTTCGACATCTCGTCCTTTTCATATTCCGCATATCATATCTAGTTCATTATCATAGTCCCATAAACTTTAAAAAAATGCGTTAATCAACCCCATACATACTTAAATTATCAAACGATACGTATGGAGGCATATTTATCGTTGCATATGAAGGTGAACACTGAGGTAATGAGTACTATCATTCTAACATATATTACTGCCATCGGCAACATACTAAATCGAAGTCAGTGACTTAATTAGGCGAAAGAACATTTCTGAACCCAATGACAATTTTTAATAATGCAAGCCAATTTTTCAAATGTAGAATAAATTTACATAATAAGGTTAAATAACACTTCTAGGTTCATTTCTAAACCCAAAGGCATTTTTTTATAATGAAGGTCAATTTTTCAAAAGTGGGTCAAATTTACTGTTGAGGTGAAACAACAGTTCTCAATTAATTTTTTAATCAAATTGCAGTAGGTCACAGTGACCTAATTAGGTGAAACAACAGTTCTTAGTACATTTCTGAATTTAAATGGTAGTTTCTAATAATGCTGGTCATTTTTAAGTAGGTCAAATTTACCTAATTAGTTGGAATAACAGTTTTAAATTCATTTTTATACCCAATGGCAATTTTAAGCAATCTAGGTCAATTTTCATAAGTAGGTTACAGTGACCTAATTAGGTGAAACAACAGTTCTAAGTACATTTCTGAACAAACTGTCTGTTTTTAATAATGTAGGTGATTTTTAAAAGTAAGTCAAATTTACCTTATTAGGCATCGTCGGATACCCACGGTTGATTTCGCTTCGGTACTCACTCATCACATTTCTGAATAAACTGGCAGTTTTTAATAATGTAGGTCAAATTTTCAATTGTAGGTCACATAGACCTAATTAGTTGGAATAACAGTTCTAAATTCATTTCGGAACCTAATTGCCATTTGTATTAATATAGGTCAATTTTTCAAAACAAGGTTAAATTTACCTAATTGGATGAAACAACCCTTCTAGGTTCATTTCTGAATCCAAAGGCAGTGTTTGATGATGTAGGTCAATTTTCAAAAGTAAGTCAAATTAACATAGTTAGGTGAAACAACCGTTCTATGTACGTTTCTAAACCAATTGGTAATTTCTTAAAATATAGGTCAATTATTCAAAAGTAGGTCAAATTTACCTTATTGGGTGAAAAAACAATTCGGAGTTCATTTCTGAACCCAAAAACATTTTTTATTAAGGTAGGTCTATTTTTTCAAAAGAAGGTCAATTTATCTTATCTAGGTAAACAGAATGTGCATATTTCTGAACCCCACGATAGTTTCTGTTAGTGTATTTCAAATATTGAAAAATAGGTCACACTTACCTGATTTGGTCGGACGATGGGCACATAAGTACATGAGATCATTTTGGTACTTCGGACAAAGTAAGGGTCCGTTTTCAACGGCCTACACATGAAAATTGACCTCTTATGGGGTCCATTTTCAACGAGAGAGTCATGCCCGATTTTCAACGGCTCCCCGGTTCCTTTTTCAATGTTGAAAACTGACCCTCATTGCCTTTTCAACGTAACACCGGCCTAAGGAGGGGAATGTGTCGTTCATATAGAAATGCTGAAAAGTTACCGAACTCAAGCAAATCATTTCGCAAGTCGGCAATATAAAAGTGTTTGTAGACAAAGAAATAGTTTTAAGATCCTTTAATAACAAGAGGCACTGAGGGCCTGTATCGTGCACCTGTTACTTTTGTTACATGAAACTGCCATATAGGTAACTTCAGATCAAATTTGGCAACTAAAACACAAGACATTTTAGCATCTCTTAAACAATTTTTAAGATATTGTTGTTTTTAACATATTTGACCCCTGTAACCTTGAAAGTAGGTCAAGGTCATTTTAATGGAAAAACTTTATAGCACTCCATCCCAGGTACCTACTGGCCAAATATCATGACCCTAGGTTGCCCAGTTCTTCAGAAGAAGTCGTTCAAAAGAAAAAGTTGACGGACGGACGCCGGACGCCGCAGTACGGCATAAGCTCACATGGCCCTTAGGGCCAGGTGAGCTAATAATAATGATGACATTAATATTAATAATAAATAACAGAATTCTTTATTGAGGATAAATACATGTTTAGCCATGGGCTAATCTTCCACACAGTCATCTTGTTAGTAAAAATCACAACTACATAACGCAAATTGTTGAATGTGATTTGAATATCAGGATCAAGAACGATCCTGCTCCACATCCCTACATTTCCGTGGTACGGCTGGACATGTCACTGAGATCTAAATATTATCCATAATGCAAAACATTACCTGCTAGCAGATAACTAGGCCTGTTGTATTATTAAAGAGCCATACCTATACATTTTCTCAAAGATGAAATACCAGCAAATCACGCTGTTGTATTACAATTTTTCTGAATACCCACTAATGAAGGCTACGGACCTGCCACGTTTATATTTGATTCCAAAACTTAACTCACACACACAAATAAACTACAACGACAACAACGTTTTATTGCTTACTCTTCTAGTTGCTCAACCAAGCTATTATTCAAGATTTTGAAGAAATAAAAGGATATTTTGATCAACCATGAACACCCTGTTCTCAAAAATGTTTCTTCTATAAAAACCTTTGTCTTTTCGACCATTAAAACTACCATTCTTCATACCAAACTGAAGGAACGTTCTCTTGTAATGAGACCTTTCTTTTCAAAGTATGGCGTACGGCGATATAAATACATGGTTGTAAAATATATCCATGTTGAGTTCGGTGGCAAAATTGTCCAGCAGACTGCAGGCATTCCCATGGTACAAACTGTGCTCCTTTTCTGGCAACAAAACCTTACTAAGTCCTTCCTTTTAACATTCAGATATATCGACGGTGTGCTGTCTTTGAGTAACAAGTCATTAATTGACATTATCGATCTTATATACCCTCCTAGACTTGAAATGAAGGACACTACCAACTCTTCTACTGTAGCCGCTTTTACAACATGACCAACAGAGTAGGCTTACTGCAAATATGTACGATAAGCGCGACGATTTCGACTTTCCCTTCCTTGATAGCAACACTCTTGATTCCTCTACCTACGGTGTTTACATGACGCAGTTGATTTGGTACTCGAGAACTTGCTCAGAATGTCTTGATTTCCGTATTGTAGACTGCGGACGGACAATATTTCAACACAGGGTTTCCAAACATGCAAGCTGATGAAACTATAGACAAGTTTCATGATCGCCATAATCTATTTCTTTGTGTAATATTAAGGTCCATGTTTTTTTTTTTATCATGATCATTAGAGTGCCTTGTGGTTTTGTTGTCACTACCCGAGTTATCGATGTGAGGAAGTGACATTACTCATTAGATTTACATGACGGGTGTCATCGATGACGCAGAGACGCTTTCCCTTCCGTAACACCTGTTGTTATTATCCTTGTGCTTTTTCAAGGGTCGTCATGTAAAGCTTTCATTTGTGCATGTTTTGCCCTAGTTATATGGACTTCGAGTTCGAATCAAGGTTTTGTTGACACGTCAGTATTCTCTTGCTGTGTTTTGAGTATACTTTACGTAAATTTTTTGGAAGATTTCATCAAAAACAATAGAGACATATGTTTAAACTCTACACATTTTATTAAGATCAATTAAAACTAGCAGAGAAAGCTACAAGAGTGTATTATTCCCCAAATTGAGTGTATTATTCCCAGAATTAGCTTTTCAAAATCAAAGACAATAAATGCATAATATAATACATTTATTACACTTCAATATCACATAACTAACACTTTAATTGTTAACAAAAAAACACATCTTTAAACCATTAACCATGTCCAACGATCACATGACAACCACAACAATGAGACCTTGTAAACCATTCTTATGAAACGTAGATTTATCAACGATAGTGCAGACGTATACAAATCATGTTAGACGTGAAATAACCACATCAGTGCTTCATCATTTCTCCGTTTCAACAATTAACGCGTTCTTTAAAAAAGAAAGGAAGTAAATAAACGTGCCATAATAGACATGCATTGCAATTATAAAGATATTGGCAGGAGAATTGTTCTTTCACAAGAAATTTGAAACTTGTGAATCAAGTTCGTCTGGTGACTACCTACCTATTATAGCAGTAGTGTACATGGTGTATTGACGTGAGATTCTTGTTCAACTGTAGCACAGGTATTATAATTACGGAAAATATTTATGTAATTCCTCTCTTTTCATTTGTCATCTCATTTACTATTGACGTATTTCAAAGTTTCATTCCCTGTATTCTTTCTTTAACCATTCCTTCCACATGTCTCCAAATCCAAACACCAAAATGTCGCCGATAGATGATGGTAGTCAAACCAGGATTAACTGTACATCAACATTCTTGTTGGTTGGGTCATATTCATATTAAGTATTAAAAACATGCACAATTGATTAGAAATTCTCACCCATCCAGCTATCACACTTCACTTGGTCCAACAGTTTTTGAGACTGTAAACGAGATATCCATCCAATTTCCATAATTCTTATGTACTACGTTATAGTAATCATCCTGATAAAGGACCTTAGTAAAGTTAGTTAAGTAAGGTGGAAATCAGTTAGATATTGATTCTTTGTCTCAGAAACTGAGAAATAAATAACAGGGATAAACTGTAGCGTGCATTACATAGGTTGTCGCTAACACTGTAAGTATTGTTAACAGATCTAGATAGATGTGCTATTGTGTCACGCCGGCAATGTAATGACATGTTTTATTGGTAAATAGTCATGTGTTGAACAACAGACACGCGCTACATGTTCTATCTGCCCAATAGATCATGTCTGCGCATGCAACGCTCTTCCAAACAATATGACACCAGCTGTGTCAGTAATCGGGAACCATCGGCACATTCCGTAGACAAGAAATTCCCCGAGGTATTCTCTCGTTTGTGGAAAGTGCCGACGGTTCGACTTCCCGATTGCTGTCGGTACAGATAAGAGAGAGGATCAAGCCTTGGGATCGGCGGATATAGGCATCACCAATGTTGCCATATTACACTTACCGGTATATTTTTACATGGTAGAACAGATATGATCAACAAACATCATCAACATGGGTTTTTATATTAGGATTGATTAGGGAATAATATATATAGCTCAGGATTAGAAAAGGCTAACATTGATATAACTAGAAGTTCATAACTTGTTTCACGCCAGTATTTTTTTGTGTGTAAAATAAATTAAAGTTAACTTAGGATATCCACCACACAATATGCACATGTGTTGATTAATAAACACAGTTACCTTTGTATTAAGTTATTTAACAATAAATAAGCTAACACACAATAGTACGCTACCTGTGGTATCCAAGTGATGGCTAAACAACACGGACTGTGTCACATTGACATCAGATATTTGTTCTTTTTTCAGTTTGGGAGGACAAAAATGTCAATACTTTATTTTCTATGGATCACAGAACTTCACTATCTTTATTTAGAGAGTTCTTACTGGTGTTTCAAATAAAGAAAACTCTTGTATATCGGGAAATATTCTTTACAAGTTGGTTAAGTACTGAAAATCAATGTTGGATATGCTTTCAACTTGTATGATAGAATTCATTTTGAGAAATGACAATGACAATGGCAACATAAACACAACAATTATAAAAAAAATGTCTGCTGCAACACAGCATAATGAGGCTGTTGGATCTCTCGATAATTATATCACAGTAGAACTTTACAAGTCTGAACATTTCAGTTTCTGTATACAGCCAAACCTTATAAGTACAAATGTTTCAGTTTCTGTATACAGCCAAACCTTGTAAGTACAAATGTTTCAGTTTCTGTATACAGCCGAACCTTGTAAGTACAAATGTTTCAGTTTCTGTATACAGCCGAACCTTGTAAGTACAAATGTTTCAGTCCCTGTATACAGCAGAACCTTGTCAGTACAAATGTTTCAGTTTCTGTATACAGCCGAACCTTTTAAGTACAAATGTTTCAGTCCCTGTATACAGCCAAACCTTGTCAGTACAAATGTTTCATTCCCTGTATACAGCAGAATCTAAGTACAAATGTTTCAGTCCCTGTATACAGCAGAACCATGTAAGTACAAATGTTTCAGTCCCTGTATACAGCAGAACCATGTAAGTACAAATATTTCAGTCCCTGTATACAGCAGAACCTTGGAAGTACAAATGTTTCAGTCCCTGTATACAGCAGAACCATGTAAGTACAAATGTTTCAGTCCCTGTATACAGCAGAACCATGTAAGTACAAATGTTTCAGTTTCTGTATACAGCAGAACCTTGTACGTACAAATGTTTCTGTTTCTGTATACAGCAGAACCTTACTAATATGGAAATTTCAGTTTTATTGTACTCAGTGGGACCGTGCACACATCTGGAAACTTTAGATTCTGTACAAAGTGAAACCTTTTTAAGTCTGGACATTTCTGTGGGTTTTTTTAAACAGTACAAAGAACATTGTTTGTCTGAAAGTTTTAATATCGGTATACAGTGTAAGCCAAATAATTTCTTTATTTTGAAGCAACAACACATTGAGAGAAACATTTCTACATTTCTACATCCAAAACCGGTACCATATTCATTTTGATTGAGGAAGCAAAAGTACAATTGTAGGACTGTAAAATTGCATACTTTCCAGGACTGTTCTTAGCCAATTGTAGGTATCAAAACGCATTCACATAATCTTCAGGGAAACTAGATATACACAAGATACAGAATCTTTTGTTTTTAAAATATGACCAACAAGCTTAAGATTATCAAGAAGTTCATGTCATAAGGGAGATAATCTGTTTATTAGGCAATTAGGCAACAGTTTATTAGTATTACTTGTGCATAATTATACCATTAAGGAAAAAACATTAACTTAGTACATGAATCCTGGTCTTGCCTCTTTGCATTTTTACACTCTTGTTCATTCATCTTTCATCTAATTCATCTTTATTATTTTTTCATAAAAAGTAATATGAAATGCTTTTCTTTCAATTTTTTTTCTCTCTCAAAGCTATATTCCTACTGGATGATAAATATTACAAGGCAAAGCTACAGGTTTTGGCAGTGGTACAGGGATCCTTGTTAATATGTTCATGACAGTGGTACAGGGATCCTTATTAATATGTTCATGACAGTGGTACAGGGATCCTTGTTAATATGTTCATGACAGTGGTACAGGGATCCTTGTTAATATGTTCACGACAGTGGTAAAGGGATCCTCATTAATATGTTCATGACAGTGGTACAGGGATCCTTGTTAATATGTTCATGACAGTGGTACAGGGATCCTTATTAATATGTTCATGGCAGTGGTACAGGGATCCTTATAAATATGTTCATGACAGTGGTACAGGGATCCTTATTAATATGTTCATGACAGTGGTACAGGGATCCTTATTAGTATGTTCATGACAGTGGTAAAGGGATCCTTGTTAATATGTTTATGACAGTGGTACATGGATCCTTATTAATATGTTCATGACAGTGGTACAGTGATCCTTATTAGTATGTTCATGACAGTGGTAAAGGGATCCTTGTTAATATGTTCATGACAGTGGTACAGGGATCCTTATTAGTATGTTCATGACAGTGGTACAGGGATCCTTATTAATATGTTTATGACAGTGGTACATGGATCCTTATTAATATGTTCATGACAGTGGTACAGGGATCCTTGTTAATATGTTCATGACAATGGTAGAGGGATCCTTGTTAATATGTTCATGAAAGTGGTACAGGGATCCTTGTTAATATGTTCATGACAGTGGTACAGGTATCCTTAGTAATATGTTCATGACATTTGTACAGGGATCCTTGTTAATATGTTCATGACAGTGTACAGGGATCCTTAGTAATATGTTCATGACATTGGTACAGGGATCCGTGTTAATATGTTCATGACAGTGGTAAAGGGATCCTTATTAATATGTTCATGACATATTAATATGTTCATGACAGTGGTACAGGGATCCTCATTAATATGTTCATGACCGTGGTAAAGGGATCCTTATTAATATGTTCATGACAGCGGTACAGGGATCCTTGTTAATATGTTCATGACAATGGTAGAGGGATCCTTGTTAATATGTTCATGACAGTGGTACAGGTATCCTTAGTAATATGTTCATGACATTTGTACAGGGATCCTTGTTAATATGTTCATGACAGTGGTACAGGGATCCTTGTTAATATGTTCATGACAGTGGTAAAGGGATCCTTATTAATATGTTCATGACATTGTTACAGGGATCCTTATTGATATGTTCATGACAGTGGTACAGGGATCCTTGTTAATATGTTCATGACAGTGGTACAGGGATCCTTATTAATATGTTCATGACATGTAAAAAAAAATGCAAATAATCCCATCCAAAATCACACAAAGCACCATAAAAACAAACAATTGGTTAATGTTTTAGATACAGAATCAAACAGTTATTTCTAAGGACCTGAATAAAACATCCAGATATCTTGACCAGGTTGGTGGAAATCAAGGTCAATTTCATTTTCTGTTTTTCACAGGAATTCATAGGTTATAAAACTAGATATACATTTCTTAAACTGAACCATGACATGAACAATGTCAAGCTCATGGTCATGATTTACATCAATGTTTTGAAAAGACCATTTTATTTCAAAGCAGCAATACCATTTTTATGTGATATTTACTTTTTCCTGGCCCAAAACTTACCAACTGTAATCCTCAAATTTATATCTTTGGGAAATGTATTGTACAGTATGTAAACATTTCTCTAATTATTTAACCTAGATAAAGAATGTGGAAATATTAAACAATTGTGGCAATATGGGCTATTTTATTCAACAGGGAGCTACCGGTATATAACATTTGGCTGTACTACTTTACAGCATGCAAAAAATAAACAAGCATTAACTGAGGTAATCAACTCCCTACTAAAATGATCTAAGGGTATAATGTGATATGTCAAGCTACTGATAATTTTGATGGTATGAATATTAAAGAAAAATAAAAGTAAATCAGGTAATTTACACATTTTTTTCCAAAATGTAATATCTTAAGTTTTGTTGTCATTTAAAACACTGACAGGTGCATATTTTAATATTTCAGTAATCATAAAAATATTTGGTACCTAACATTTTATATAGTTATATCCAGTTATAATAACCTAATGACAATTCAACAACCATGCCCATATTTTTAAAATTAAGTTGATAAAGTCTTAAATTAAAATCAATATTACAGTTATCATTCAATTCATTTATGACGTTACGGTAATATACATTACATGATAATGAATTAGTGTACTACTTAGCAAGTAGAGTTGTATTCCTGGGACACAATAACTCAAATATCAGATCCATTTTTCCTTTTTGAAATTTCATAAATTGTTTTTATAGCTATATATATATCGGTTCTACAACTCCTTTCTAGAGGCACAGACAGTTTAGGGTTATCACTGAATACCTTACAAACTTTACTTACAGTTCAAGCTGTCGATGTATTAGTAATTTCCCACAATCATTTTAATTAATACATCATATATCAATTATAACAAGATGGTTTGATTTATCAAAATGATGCTTTGTGCTTTAAACTCATATAATAACAAAACAATTATTTTACTTGATCCAGGAATTCACTTCGATAGCAGTTGTTTTAGATAAGAAACACTAAAATTATACATCACATTCTCAAAACTCGAAGTTTGATAGTGCATGAATTTATATTTTTCCACATACACAAAAAATACATAGGGGCAATCAAATTTGTTTACAATAAATATTAATGCTTACAAAACATAGTCTGGGAAATAGGATAATTACAATGCTTACCTAATAGAAAGTTAGATTTGCATCTGACAACTGACTAGAACAATTTGCGTCACCAGGGTGCCATCAAGTGGGGGGAAACCTTATCAAAGACACTTTTCTTGATTAATGAAATGATTAAAAAAAGCTGCATTTTGACATAGAAATTTTCGTTTTGAGTAAGCATTGAATGAATATACCGTTTCAAATAAGCCGAGTCTAAAAGGCTGATTTCAATCCGAATCCAACTGTCCATGCAAATGTCAACGCAACTGACATCACACTGATAAAATGTTAACTGTAATATTGCAGCCTTGAGCTTGAATAGTGTCTAGATGTACTAGCCATTACATCAGATGATTAGCTAATGTTTCTATTATCAACATTCAAATTGTCGGAGTTTGGACAAGCAACCTCTGTTTACAACATATGGTATATACAATGTAGTTATGATGCTATGATTGCTAAACGTTGTATGGCACTCTATATTGAAGAAACGCAACTATAAAATCACATGGTCTCTAAATAAATAAATAAATAAATATGTAAAAAGTAAAATCAAAAGGTAAAAACATTTTTTAAATATCTTAAATGTACAAGCATTATTAACAAATAACAATCACAATGAAGGATTTCCAGCTCAATAAAATCCAGCAGATCTTTATAATCACCCAGCACACTCTGATGGACATCTTCCTGTTGTTCACTCAATGAGATAACCAATGGATTATCTTTAATTTATTACAAGATATTTGATCAAATTTGGGGTTGTATACTTTATTTGGTAATATCATATTAAGAAAAAGTCTGTGTCGCCAATCAGTTTTTATGTCACCATATTTTTGTGCACACACATTTTAGTGTATTTTTTAGATAGATGATTATCATTCCCATTGCTCCTCTTGTTTCAGGTGTATTATTAGCTGAATGCTAGTTCAAGACAATACGTAAGTGTTTTTCATTATTTATTTATTCTTTTCCATCATCTATAATATTTGCGTATTTTTGGTTCAGTTTTTGATATTAATTCATTAATGCTATCAATGTCTTCGAACCAAAACCAAACAACACTACATTTAGTTTTCATTTTTATATCCCTATATGAATAGGTATACATATTCTAGATATAAATACAACTGATAATACTGTCTTATTATTTCATTGCACACCAGAGTCACTTCTTAATGTGAAACAGTTTACATCAGTGCCTTGATGCACCTGTCACAATTTATCATCATCTCATCGGTGTTTATATACATTAACTAATGTCAAAAGTACATTTTGAGTTCAGATTTCTGTCAGTTTATTGGAGAGATGGTTTCAGGACGTCATCACTCGGTGTCAATATCTTATTCGTCTGCTCATTTCCAGCAGAATTTGTCGGTTCTAGTATCTAAAAGTGGGTATAGAGAAAACTAACAAGTAGAGTTTAGCAACTTATCATATATATTGAATAGAAATCTAATATTTAACACTAAAAGGGAGATAATCTATTTCACATGACTTTTGAACATTTTCAAATTTTGTTTTTTATTTTATCAAATTACAACTGCAATTTGATTAATTTCAACTGATTTTTATAAAACAAACTTTATTTATATTTACGTATCTGCAATTTTTCTACAAACTGATAATGAAATCTATTTTCTGAAAATGTTTTATTATATAACTCTCTAAAGGGTGTGTGTTTTTCTTAAAATAAGGTTTGCTTCTATTTTTTTTCTATTTGAACCTACTTTCAACTGCAGATATAAACATAAAACAAAATAAAGTATCATAAAAATTGATCAAATATTTTGTGAGATGTTAAAAAGCAAAATTCTGTTATCTTAGTCATCATGTCCTAAACCATAAGAGTAATTTTCAAATTTGATGACAGAGATTGACAACTGATTTACACCCTAACACCATGAGAATAGAGAGTTACAACTGATTTACACTTATCAAAATCATGAGAACAGAGACTGACAACTGATTTACACCTGGATATCATGAGGATAGAGAGTGACAACTCATTAACACCCTGACATCACAAGGTTAGAGAGTGACAACTAATTAACACCCTGACATCACAAGGTTAGAGAGTGACAACTCAATAACACCCTGACATTATGAGGATAGAGAGTGACAACTCATTAACACCCTGACATCACAAGGATAGAGAGTGACAACTCATTAACACCTGACATCACAAGGTTAGAGAGTGACAACTAATTAACACCCTTACATCACAAGGTTAGAGAGTGACAACTCAATAACACCCTGACATTATGAGGATAGAGAGTGACAACTCATTTACACCCTGACATCACAAGGTTAGAGAGTGACAACTCATTAACACCCTGACATTATGAGGATAAAGAGTGACAACTCATTTACACCCTGACATTATGAGGATAGAGAGTGACAACTCATCTACAACCTGACATTATGAGGATAGAGAGTGACAACTCATCTACACCCTGACATCATGAGGATAGAGAGTGACAACTCATTTACACCCTGACATTATGAGGATAGAGAGTGACAACTCATCTACACCCTGACATCATGAAGATACAAAGTGACAACTCATCTACACCCTGACATCATGAGGATAGAGAGTGACAACTCATCTACACCCTGACATCATGAGGATAGAGAGTGAAACTCATTAACACCCTGACATTATGAGGATAGAGAGTGACAACTCATTTACACCCTGACATCATGAGGATAGAGAGTGACAACTCATTTACACCCCGACATCATGAGGA
The DNA here is from genome assembly GCF_002113885.1 of Mizuhopecten yessoensis. NCBI lineage: Eukaryota > Metazoa > Mollusca > Bivalvia > Pectinida > Pectinidae > Mizuhopecten > Mizuhopecten yessoensis. The sequence continues at coordinate 1,937,536 of NW_018408645.1, forward strand.
TAGAGAGTGACAACTAATTTACACCCTGACATCATGAGGATAGAGGGTGACAACCTATCTACACCCTGACATCATGAGGATAAAGGGTGACAACTCATCTACACCCCGACATCATGAGGATAGAGTGTGACAACTCATCTACACCCTGACATCATGAGGATAGTGGGTGACAACTCATCTACACCCTGTCATCATAAGTATAAAGGGTGACAACTCATCTACACCCTGACATCATCAGTATAAAGGGTGACAACTCATCTACACCCTGACATCATCAGGATAAAGGGTGACAACTCATCTACACCCTGACATCATGAGGATAAAGGGTGACAACTCATCTACCCCCTGACATCATGAGGATAAAGGGTGACAACTCATCTACCCCCTGACATCATGAGGATAAAGGGTGACAACTCATCTACCCCCTGACATCATGAGGATAGAGGGTGACAACCCATCTACACCCTGACATCATGAGGATAAAGGGTGACAACTCATCTACCCCCTGACATCATGAGGATAGAGAGTGACAACTCATTTACACCCTGACATCACAAGGTTAGAGAGTGACAACTCATCTACACCCTGACATCATGAGGATAGAGGGTGACAACTCATCTACACCCTGACATAATGAGGATAGAGGGTGACAACTCATTTACACCCTGACATCATGAGGATAGAGGGTATCTACGCCCTGACATCATGAGGATAGAGAGTGATTGGATTTAATAGCTCAAACCAATGCCTACAGGCCAGCCAATTTGTGAATAAAAAATCTGGAACAATAAAATTTCTGAGAACACACTGAAATCAACATTGAATCAAGTATTAATATTTTTTTTTAACTATCACAGTTAAATTACATACTACAATACAAATATTACATATTGAATATTTGATAAAACTCCCTTATTCATAAAAGCACAAAAATAAACAAAACAAAAAATGCTGCAGAAAAACTTATACATTACTCAACTTGTGTGCACATTTAATCACACGAGAATCTACAGCAATATAAACGAAAATAAGAAAATTGCATATCTTCATAAAACGTCTACTTGAACTTCCATATTACATTTGTAATGGTCCCCAAATATCTGTTGTAATAAGATTAAGGCCATCCTTCAAATCTGTTTCTTTGCAGTTTCCCTACTAAGGTATTTTTCAGTTAAACAATTTTATTAAAATTAAATGTAATAAAAAGTTTGAATAGACACCATTTATAGTGAGTCAATCGCGATTGGGAAAACATGAAAAAAACTATTTCTGAAGAATGGCCTGTATATATACAAGATATAAATATGTATACATAACTGTTTCAACAGGAAAAACTAACATTGGAGCTTTACAAATACAGGAAGACTAATATATACTTTTTTTCTATCTTTTTTTTTATCATGGTGTAAAAGAGTGTAAAATTGGCTTCATAATTTCTTTACAAATATGTCATATAGCAGACAAAACAATATATAGAATGTTACAGCTGTATACTGCCTAAACAGAAAGTAAATACAAATGTGGTGACATTTGGAGATATTTGCCCATGGGAGATAACTCCAATGTGTCTGGTGTCTGGTGTTAGTACAATTCACAATACGTACAATGTAATAGTTATTGTAAATTTTACATTTATATACACATGTATTAACATTGTGCCTTTATTTTAATGTGCCTTTATTTTAATGTGCATTGGTAATATCATCCTTTTATGTCAGGTTGGATAGGTTTTTTCCTTTTCCGTGTGTGTCTGATTAGTGATGACATAATTATATAGTTTCATTATTTTCACCAGACCTCCAGTTAGACTTTAAAGAAACTAGCAGTTATATATATATATAGTGTTTGTTTATTACAGACTTGTTTTGCTCTCTATATATGGAACAACTTGGCTACAGGAATCCGGTCCTTTTTCTTCATCACTGAGATGCTGCATGCACACTACAGACACTGATGATCTACTAAAGTGCTGAAAGATTTTAGAACTGTGATGACAACTTAGACACTTTATATTTATTGATTTGAAAAGAAGTTTCCTTTTTTTCAGCATTTAATGATTTTTAAAATTCAATAACAGGCGAATAATGAAAATGTGGATGAAAAACAATTAACAGAGAGATAAAAAAGAACACTCGGCACATGGGTGATAAGCATAGGCTAAACCACTTGGCACAATGTTATTTTTACTCATCAGAACAAGTAGACGAGGGCTTTGGCCAATGCCAATCATGACCATATTCAAAACTTCAACATATGTGAAATGTAAATGTACATGTGAAGTTTCAAAATATTGCATAAAAAAACAATCGCTCGTGATGAAATGAATGATGTTGAAATAGTATATTCTTTATAACAGTGACTTTGATTTTTTAAGGGAACAAACCAATATTCAAACTTGTTCATGGTATATCCAAAGCGTACATACAAGTCAAGTTTGGTCAAATCTGGCATGAATTATAGGTGCTAGAGTAGTTAAAAGGAAAAAACAGATAAGCGAGACAAAAACATAATACCCCTGCACTGCATAGGTCTGTAAATTAGCTAACATTAGTTACTATGAATGCCCTTCAACAATAAATGTAAATTATGTACAATGTACAACAAATGTTGCATGTATCAGTTGTTATATTATTAACCAAACTGGTACATGATGTTGAAGATTCGGACTTCATCGTTTTCCTTACAGTTAGAGATAGCATCTGCTTGTGTAACGAGAAGCCGTGTTTTGTCATGACTGACAGACAGTGCACACGGGCCACTTACATCACTGGAGTCGATAAGCTTCTCCCATTTTTGACCACCAGGGGAAATCCACTTCAGACTTCCTATGGACACTATGAGTCCATCATTTAGGACAGCTAATCCAGCTGGAACATCCATCCAAGATGGAACTTTAGCCTTCCACAGGATGGTGCCTTGGTTGGTGGTACAGTGGATACACTCCTTACTCAGGCCTCCACGCTTGAAGAAAAGGTTCCCAGAGAGTGGACACACTGTCAGATAGTCTGTCACACTCACCATATCTTTGCCTCGGTCGTCCTTCTCAATTTTGATCAACAGCTGGTTAAACTTGTCGTAAACGCGTATGCACCCATTCTTAGACCAGGTTGTGTCGCAGCAGATGTACAGTCTCTCATGTCCAGATGTGATTCCCAGACAGGGTTGCTCGGTGTCAATGTAGTGAGAACATGGTGTCAGAGTCTCCAGGTGAAAGAATCCGACACGATTCTGTTTTGGCAGCGTCACTGCAATTTCTCCTGTACATGTCTCTGCCAGATCAAAAGGATAGGTTTGCATGGCCATCTCAGCGATACAGTAAAAAGTGTTTGAGAAAAGTTTCACCTTCTTGTTATTTTTATCTGCCATTACAATGTTATCATTGGATAGAAATGATGCCCCAGTTAGCCAACAGTGGGTTTTGTCACTTGGCCTCTTGGCGTTGAATGACGTCATGGGGACGAGAGATTTTGGTGCATTTGAAGTTGGTCCGAAAGGTCCCAGCGGGAATATCTGTTGAGGGCCAGCTGCTGGAGGTTGCATCATTGACCCAGGATGAACAACGTGGACAAGCCCTGGAGCACCAGGAGGAGTACTAAGCATGGGGCCCAACTGTTGTACAGCCATAGTGTATGAAGGAAGTCCAACATCGTCCATAGTCCCATTTTGATACATAAATCTGCTACCTAATGCTGGCGGTTGTAATGGACCTCTGCCTGCAGCTACCCCCGACTGGTGTTCTTCTGAAGAGATATTCACAATCACCTCTCCAACCAAATTGGACAATTTTTCTATTCTGCTCTCCAAATCAACATCAGATTTCAGTGATATGTGAATCTCTCTTTTATCCCTGATGGATTTTAATGCTGTCTCTAATTGTCCTTTTAAATCCAAAACATTATCTTCACAATGTCCAATGTTTGTTGAAGAATCTCCCTTTCGTTGCCGTAGTTCTTCCATTGTAGCTTGCAAATTTTCACTCAAATTTTGGCATTTCTCTTGTTTTTCTTTCAAAGCAAACACTTCACAATCATACTTGCACTGAAGCATGTTAATTTGGTCTTTTTCTGCCGTATCAATCCTTTCTTTCATCTGTGAAAAATGATCTTTTAATATCCTTTCCATGATATTTTTACTTTCTGTTAGTGCACTGATCGATTCCAAATTTTTCTTCTCCAACTGTGAAGCTTCAAGGAGACACTCCGAGACACTTCCAAGGAGCTTTTCGTGTTTTTTTGTTGCAGCCAGTGCCGTTATATCGCAGTTCCTATGATCAAAAATGGCACAATCTGAGCAAATGGTTTTCTCGTGCCCCTTGCAAAAGTATTCAACAGTTTTCTTGTGAATCAAACATTTCACTTCCTTTACACTTTCAGTGGCTTCCATCATATTGATAAGATTAAAATTTGTTATCAGAGAATCTGACCATTTGTCATAGGGAACACTGGGATTCCTGATCTGTGTGAATGTTCGACAAATTGGACACGCAAAACCGTGTCGTCCAGGTGTTTTCGCAACTTCCTGTCTGATGTAAGAGTGGATACAAGTTTTGCAAAATGTATGTTGACAATGTAGAACTTTTGGATGTCTGAATTTTTCAGTGCAGATTGGACAATGAAAAAAGTTTTCTTGGAAGTCTGAGGTAGCCATTCTTCATTTTCTGCAAAACGAAACAGAGAAAAAATAATAATCAAAACTTCAATAAAAAGTTACAATCATACATGTATATGAGATATTTATGCCAAATGTATATACTGGGGTATACAGTCGAACCTCGTTATCTCGAAGTCGACGGGGTCGTGGGAAAACTTCGAGTTATCCGAGTATTCGAGTTATTCGGGTTCATAGATTTGGTATGAAATTTGCAGTTGGGACGTAGCACTAGCAGTTGTTGGTTTTATTAATGGTTAATGCTTTTAATCAATCGATAAATGATATATGTAATCAATATAACAAATACAGCTATGTAATTTTACAATCAACAGGCTTACAAAAAGAGAGGAAGTTATTTCAGAAAAACGTACTTTCGTTTTTAAACGCGATCAAAATGGTTGGACCATTTTGTGAATTCGTTATTAAATATGGACGGGCCTAGTGATTAAATGTTGTTTTTGGCTAGTATAGATCTTGGCAAATCTTTCCAGGTCTGCATTTGTATTTGTAAGTCCGTCAAGTTTTACTTCTGAAGTGTTACATGTCAAACCGAACTATCCCGCTGTCTCTGATCTCGTAGTTTACAGCGCGGAAATGAAAGTGCGCAAGTCTAAAACAAATCACTATAATGGAGCGTACGCAGTTGATTCTGTAAATGAAAACACACAAACAAATTATATCGTACATGTGACACATTGATTCATTAAAGCCAAATATGACACCTGACACCTCCTCAACTCGATGTAATCAACAACAATTATCGTTTTGTTCTTAAATCTCTCGATCGACTTTCAAAGCCATACTGGCTCCTGTAAAAACATGAACCCGTAAAGCTGTCCTAGGTTGTGATTTTAACTGTGGAACTCTTTTATGCATGACCACGCTTTGTGACCAATTTTCCTGTTTGCACTGTCGTCTGTTTAGGTGTACAAATCATTAAACGGACTCGCAGTAAGTACAGATTACTGTTGATCAACATTGATGCAGTTTGTTTTTTATTATGAATAACATGGTTTTGACAGTCCGTAAACTTTACAGTCCTAAGCTTTATCGTAAATTCTTTTTTACTGATTTCATGCTAGTCTACTTACGAAAGATGTTCATAAACACGGAATGGCGAAATGTCGTACTTTTGCGTTTTATTTGTATCAAAGAATTAACAAGTGACAAAATGAAATTTAGATACTACATTGGATTAACGCTATTGAAACCAATAGTTTACTTCGAGGTATCCGAGTTTTTCGACTTTTCAGGGTTCGTATTATCAGAGTTTTATTTACTAAGATAAAGAACAGATTTGGCCGGGACCGGAGAAATACTTCGAGATAAACGGGGTCTTCGAGTTAAAAGAGTTCGTGATAACGAGGTTCGACTGTATATGTTATGTAAAGAGGTAAAATTGCAACTCTTTCATATAAAAGGCCACATAAAAAAGACATTTTCACATATATATGAAACTAAAACAATGAGTCTATGATTGTACCCAATACAAATTACTTATAGACCACTGAAATTATGATAGACAAGAACTTGACCAAGTTGTTTATTATGCAGAAAAATACACAGAAATGAAAGGCTTTTATTCATTAAATTTGCATTTAACATAACTTAATTTGTATTTTTTTCACAAATCAAACTGAAACCTGGTATTCATTTGTAGGTGCCTTGTCAGTGGTTTAAGCACATAGTCATTTCTACTGTTTGCAATCAAGAGTGAAATTCAGAGTGATACCACTCTCCAAAGAATTTAAGTTTGATCCCAATGTAAAGCAGTGGTGGAAAAACAGGGTGATATATAAGCTAGATCTAGTTTTTATCCCTCCGATTACATGTTGGCTTTTCTCCAGTGTACTTTCTTCCACCATGAAACGATCAATATTTTGTTCCCTCAGGGGCATCATAACAAGAAAATCCATAGTCCCCCATGCTAAAGATTTGTTTATCTCAGGATATCATACAGGTCACAGCGACATACTTTTTGTACTTTGCCAACCATTCCAACCCAGGCATACTTTCATACTAAATCTAGTTAATCCAGGTGAAAAAGTATAAAAGATAATTAAGCCCTGGATAAACTTTTTCAAAGGCTGAGGTCGAAGGTCAAACAATAGGTCACAATGACCTACTTTTTGTACTTGAAATGCCTCCATCTCAAGATTTACTTGCATACTAAATGTGGCTAATCCAGGTGAAATAGTATAAGAGATATGTTTGTGACAATCTTTTTCAAAGGTTGATGTCAAAGGTCAAACCAAGGTAACAGTGACCTACTTTTTGCACTAGATACTCTGCCATCCCAAGATGTATTTGTATACCTAATCTAGTTAATCGATGGTAAAATAGTAGAGAAGATATACCCGGGACAAACTCTTCAGACAGACATTGGGGGACTAGTATAAGCTCTTTAAATCTATAGCTAGAGCTTACAATGAACACTGCTATAAATAAAACAAGAGGCACATGGGCCTAAACAGTCACCTGAGTCCTACAGTATTTATTTTTGTTGTTGCAAATATGTACCAATTTGAGAACAAAATAGTTAAGTATAGCATTAACTTAAGTTTGTCAGGTCCATGAGCTGATCATTCCTAGACCAAGTTTCAGTTAAATTGGCCTATTAAGTTTTTAAGTTTGAAATAGTTTTTTCAAAATGTAGGCCATATTGGATTTCTGATCAACCCGAAAAATAACAACACTTTGTCAGGACCATGAGTCGATCATTCCTACAATGTTTCAGTTCAATCGGCCCAGCAGAACTTGAATTTAAGTTTGAAATAGTTTTTCAAAATGGCGGCCGTGGCAGCCATATTGGATTTATGATCGACCCGAAAAATAACAACACTTTGTCAGGACCATGAGTCAATCATTCCTACAAAGTTTCAGTTCTATCGGCCCAGCAGAACTTGACTTTAAGTTTGAAATAGTTTTTCAAAATGGCGGCCGTTGCGGCCATATTGGATTTCTGATCGACCCAAAAAATAACAACACTTTGTCAGGACCATGAGTCAATCATTCCTACAAAGTTTCAGTTCTATCGGCCCAGCAGAACTTGACTTTAAGTTTGAAATAGTTTTTCAAAATGGCGGCCGTTGCGGCCATATTGGATTTCTGATCGACCCAAAAAATAACAACATTTTGTCAGGATCATGAGTCGATCATTCCTACCAGGTTTCAGTTCAATCGGCCCAGCAGAACTTGACATTAAGTTTGAAATAGTTTTTCCAAAATGGCGGCCTTGTCGGCCATATTGGATTTCTGGTCGACCCGAAAAATAACAACACTTTGTCAGGACCATGAGTCGATCATTCCAATTAAGTTTCAGTTCAATCGTCCCAGTAGAACTTGACTTAAGTTTGAAAAAGTTTTTCAAAATGGCGGCCGTGGCGGCCATATTGGATTTCTGATCGACCCGAAAAATAACAACACTTGGTCAGGGAGATGTCAGTAACCTTCCCATGAAATATTAATGAAATCCCTTAGCCAGTATTTCAGCTTAAGTTGAAAATGTAAAATGTTAACGGACGACGGAGGATAGCAATAGGCTAAAAAAATCATTATCAGGGCTACATTCACGTATCCCGGTTGAAACGGTACGTGTGGCGCAGAAATATTCCAAGATAAACGAACGCACTTAGACCATTTTATAAGCAGTGCTAAATATGCACAGTTTCAGAGAATATTATTTTTTTATCAAGAATATTATGCCCTTCTTTTACCCGTCAACTGAATTACATAACGTATCTTCAAACCCAAGTGGCTAAACATTGTTTTAGAAATAAATAACGCAAACTATCAATAGTCAGCATTTTAGTTTCAGTCATGTACGTCTGGACCCCTCAATCTACACGTGCCAAATTTTCTTGAGGTCGGCCTCGGTTCAGATCTGTACCTGTCGTTTTCTTTACAGGTTCAACGGTTTCAACCGGATACGCAAATTTACCCTATATGATTTACATAATAAGTCTGATGTTGCTTTTTCTATTAATTATTTATAAAGAGTTTTTCTGGTGACACTTATTGCTACTTAGATATGCTTGTTGTCGCTTGAAGTCGCATTATACATGATCCCATATGATTTATAAACAAGACTCAAGAGACCTGACATAATAGATCCGCTATTTTGTACAACAGGAGCTATCATCAACATCCGTAGAGGTTCCATAAAATATGCCCTTGTATGGGCAGTAGCAGGTCTAAACTTATAGACATTTCTTAGCACCAAATACTCTCTCATCACACTTTTCTTTCTATCCTCTCTCTCTCCCTTATGCATGCACCAGTCCGTACTTTATCATTTCTATCTCGGTCACCCCACAATGCACAGACGCGCACGCTGCACATAATACTCGAAAGAGGGTGTTGCAGAATAGATAGATAAATAGTTTTATACACATTACAACTGATTTACATACCTGCGAGCAAAGGTCAGATCACACTCACAGTAAACAGCCCAAACCAAAGTGTCTACGTACATATCGATTATATATTAGAGTCTATATGCAGTCATTGGACTAATATTCAGTTTCAGTTCTAACAGAATGCTTAACTGTCAAATCTGACTGACATTTTTGGCACAAATATCGAAACCGGAAGTCCCCTCGACCACAGGAACTTGAATTTCTATCAGAATGGTCTATTTAAGCTCAGCGAACTGATTAAGCCCAATAGATACCCCCCTTTCCTGAAGGGGGTATATATTGGGCTTAGTCAGTTCTCTGAGCTTAAATAGACCATTCTGATAGAAATTCAAGTTCCTGTGCCTCGACATTGCCTTACGAATGCTTCTCTCTGTCAACCGGTTGATTTAACGTTACGTTAGACGACCCATTTACATGTTTTATAAACTGTTACATACCTATGGAATCTGGTTACTCAGATGTTTGTATGTGCGTAGAAATCACTGGTCTGTTTAGCTACTCTCTTTTTCTAGTGTCAAGTGAACGTCGTCAACTCGACCATCCCGGATCTTGCATTCTAACCTCTCGAACCAATTTACCATGCATGCTTTCCGGATTTTTCTTCTTGTCGGCATTAAGGGTCACTGATTGAGTTTCACTTTGTGACGTGAAATGTTATAGTTTCATTGTCTATCAGTGGAGTGGATATTATAAATAGTTAGGTGTTTACACATACATGTACTTGGGGAATGGGGGTTGGGGGTGGGGGTGGGTGTGGGGGGAGGGGGGGGAGGTAAATTATCAGTTAACTATGATGTTAACTTTAGGGTTAGGGGTCTGGGAGCAAAGATTCTTAAATGCAAGCCACAAAAAGAAAGCACACCTATATTTTATATAAACAATAAAGCACAGATAGTTAACATATTTCACCGTGATTTCTTTTCATTACCACGATGGAGAGTTTCAAAGGAACCCTCACCCTTTAGAACTTCTAGATTACCTAGCACTCCTCCCCCGACGCGATACATGTCCTGAGGGACCCTGCACCGTATACCCACAGATACAAATAATAGTTTATTCAGATAAAAGGCAAATAATACACATATATCACATTTTGCAGATTGGACATAAATATATATATTATCACAGAATGAGATGTTATTTATAAGTTATTTATGCCATAAAACTAGTAATCAATCAGGTGTTAAAACTGGATTGGATTAGATTAGATTAATTTAGGCCTTTACCTGGGATGACCTATAAAGCCACACTGTGGCTTAATTCCAATGGGGATACAGATTACCCCCTGTAGTAAATTTGGTTGAAATATGAATAACAGTGGAGGAGGAGAAAACTTAAAGGTATGTCCCCCCTCCCCCTTGGAGCAACATTCTTCTTTTACATAACAACTAATTCCAGGTTCAAGGACCAATGATGTGTTTTATAGAATTTGATTCTGCATATATGCGTATTATGCGTTTTTGGTTACAAGAAGAGCATCTCAACCGCTTCCATGATATGACCAATGGAGTAATATGTGACTAAATATGTAAAATAGTTTTAGATCACGAGAAATACTAAAAGAGCCTAACCGAAGTCCAGCAGGTGCGCCCCGTACGCGTGTTACACAGAGCTGAGCATACGTAGCCGTAAGTAGAACCTATCGGTACACATTTTTATTTGAATGAATTTGTTTTTATCGTCAGAACCAAATACAGTATGCTTTAAATTATACATATCTTTTTTGAAAAATTATTATCAGACGTATAACTGCATTGATGACTTTTGTAATATTATCAAATAGTATTATACTGTATATAGCAATAAGTAATAGGTAAGATATTTCGTATACAGTTTAATTAACGTTAGGCTTCAGTGATACATGAAACGCGTCAACATCCGTCGTTTTAAAGTAGTAGTGTGTTATTTGTTACAGAGTGAATATTAAATATGATATGGTTTTACAACATTACAAAATCGGGTCCCAGAAAATGCAACGCTAGGAGGCTAACTCCAGGGGTAGCAAACTTAAGACGCCAGGATCAGAGACAACTTGTATTCTTGAAAACACAAAGTTATTAGAATTCCCAAGCTAAACAAACTTAAAAAATATATTCCGGACAAAACTAGTGAAAATTACGGTCAAAACAACACAAGGGATTCTTACTTCGAACAAAATAGTATCAGAATGATACGCTTCGCACAAAAGGAAAATTTGGCTCCAATTATAACAATGAAACTTTGGGCCCGGACAATGCAGAAATTTGGTAGATAAGAATTATTGACAAAGGTAGAAATTCTTTGTTGTGAGAAATGTCAAAGCACTTGACGTAAGTTTCCAAATACGTCCATAACATCTCCTCCTGGGCTCCTAATTATAAGTGAGCCGAATATAAAGTAGTACTTAATTAAATTTTGTGCATGGTATTTTTGGTCAAGACAAAATGAGGATTTTCTAGCTCCGTACCCCATATGTGCATATACGTAGAAATTATGGTATGGTTTAAAACAATGAAAAGACGAAAATATTGGAATACAGAAATGTAGATTGGTAATTCGATGTCATATGTAATTATTGAAGATAGAAAGGCAAGACCTTTTTCTTTACACTTAAACTGATTTTTTTTAATAGATGTATTGACCTGTATATCTACTCTTTTCCTACCAAGCTGTTTATCACATACATTTCTTAGCACATATGCCTTGTAGCCCTTAATTACATTATTGTATTGATAGCCAGTCAAAAGTCAACAATACTAATTAATATTTGATCATACGAATGACTTATCATTTCATCCTATTAATAACGTTTTTAGTATCACTGATAAGCTTATCATTGTTGCATTGGGATCAACAAAAATGATCATTTCTAAAAGAAAAATATACATTTTGTATTAAAACTACATGTACAGCATAATTATATGCATAACGTATTATTTGTTATATTGATCAAGCTAAACATCATTTCTCGTTTCGTTTTCATGCACTGAGAGGGATTATATGCAAAATAAATGTTTAATTGAGAAAGTGTTATTTTCAAATAAATGAACGATAGAAGTTTGGAAACTTAATCAGACCAACAAAAATCAACCGACAAATAAGTTCATGAATCGGATGATATATTCGACCTAGCGTATCATCTTACCTGTTAATAGTAACGTTAAAAACGATGAGACTGTTACCGTCCGGGTGACCATGTTGTCCAACGTGTGTCAACAGACTTCTGACGGTACTCTTATTGTGACAGTCGATTTACCGAGTATTCTTTAATTGATTCATTATATTCTCGGCGCAATATATTGTCACATGGTATATACAATAATATAAAAATAAATATTTGTTATTTTCAACATCGATCATTTTCATTTTCTTCAAACGGTCAGACAGTCTTCCTGTTTTTCAAAACAAAGTCAATGAATTAGAGGGAAAATAGCCAATAGCAATCAGTTTCATTATGTCTTTTCAAAACACCAAAACACTGTTTCCATTGCTATTGCTATTATTGATTTGATAAACTACATGTTAAACGTATTGACAGCTCAATGGGTTGATAATAGTAATGTTCTGTAGTACAACCGGATGTTATACTTGTTAACAG